>NW_006400015.1:3418065-3419258 GCF_000299155.1 Elephantulus edwardii
AAAAATGTATTTGCTATGAATAAGTCATTGATTGGGCAAAATTCGATCATTCTCTCTCCAGCTCCATTTCTGTCACTGAGTCCATGTTTTCCAACTACTGAATCTTCCTCTTTGTTCCCGACTTTTGCATTCCAGTCACCCATTATTATCAATGCATCTTGGTTAATAATGGGTGACTGGAAAATATGTGCTTAGTATACAAATTAAATAAGTGCATGAAAAGACAGAATCCTGAGAGACACCTTTCCTAATTTTAAACCATGCAGTAACCCCATTTAGACAAAAAATCTGCTTCTTGAACTACTTACAAATGCTGCTTAGCTCAATTAAAGTATTTGAAAATATCCATTTTCCTAATGTTTTAATGCTTTTTGAAATCTAGACATCTGAGTATATAGTCCATAAATAGAGGGAAGGATCTTTTGTGGTATTCTCTGCTGTCAACTACCTGATGTTATCAATTACATCCCTCATTCCATGGAACCATTTTGAATTTCTGTCTGTACCTTGTGGGTGTGACTGCTTCAGCAATTTAAAAATTATCTTCAACAGGATATTACTTGTGTGTGATATTATTGGCATTATTCAAAATCTTCTGCATTCACATTTCTTTTTAATGAGTACAATTGTGCCACTTTCTCAAATGGTAGCATGATTAGCTGCCTTTCTAATTTCTTTGTGTAAGAAAGTAGACAAGAACATTATTGTGTTCATTTGTTAGATTATCTCAGTGATCCACCAATTTTTGGAAACTTGTTTGTCACCAATACCTTCAGGACCACTTGGTCTCCTTTTTTTTGTGTTACTGATTCTTGCTACTAAGATAGATCTTGAAATAGTTGAACATCAAGCAAATGTTTTTGGTAGAGTGACTCTTCTGTATTCCTGTTACCATCTTCTGATGCTTTTTGCATTCATTATTTTGCCAGTAAGCCTTTAGTGTTGCTACTCAAGTCTTGCATTTCTTCTTAAGTAGTTTTAGTTTGAGTAAAGTTAACTATGATCTTCCTTGTTGATTCTCTAACTCAAGGTCTTTTCACTTCTAGAGTGAATTTCACAGTTCACATCTGGAGTTGCCATTAATTTTTTTACAATGAAAAAGATGTTTACCTTACATAATGATAAAGTTTTCATTCTTTTTTTATTATTATTAAATGTTATTAGTTTTAATGAACATTTACAGAGATTTGGGG
>NW_006400015.1:3419358-3428320 GCF_000299155.1 Elephantulus edwardii
GAGGGGAAGACCCTCTATGAGGTGGATTGATTCAGTGACTGGGGTAATTGGGATGGGTGTGTCAGAAGCAATGTGATTGGCAAAGGATAGAGCAGGGTTTAGGGCTGTTGTACATAGGGTCGCTATGAATTGCAAACGACTCGACGGCACATAACAACAACAACAAATGCATTGATTCACAAAACAAATATTTTATACTCTATAGCATCTCTCAGTATTGTAACTCAAAATCTGAATTTGTTTTACAGTTCTTTTGTTTTCTTTTTTGTTTGTTAATTGTTGCACATTTTCTTCCCTCTTACTCCTTCCCCTCTCCCCAGTCTGCTTTTCAATCCACTCGTTCTAAATTGTTGTCATGTGTATAGTAGCTATTATATATTCCTTTCAGACAGTTCTTCCACTCATCTGTTTCAGTACAGTGTTCATTATCTATTCCCTTTTTCCCTATTTTTCCTCCCAAACCTCCATGTCTGTCTGATTTTATACCAGCTGTGTTTTGCAGTGCTTGTTGGTTTGTGACTGAGATGTAATGTCTCCCAGGCTTACTCATGTTGTGTAATGATTTACAAGTTCATTGGTGTTCAGTGTTGTGTAATATTCCATGATGTGAATGTCCCATAGTTTTTCTACCGATTAATTTGCTGATGGACACTTTGGTTGCTTCCATCTCTTTGCTCTTGTGAATAACGTAGCAATAAACAAGAGTGTGCATACATCTGAGTGAGTCATGGCTCTTGTTGGTTTCTTTAGGATATATTCCCAGTAATGGAATTTATAAGTCAAATAATATTTCTATTTCCAACTTACTGAGAAAGCACCAGACAGCCTTTCATGTACCATTTTACGTTCCTACCAGCACTGAATACGAGTTCCAATCTGTCTGCGAGCTCACCAGTATCTGTTGTTTTCTGCCCTGTTGAACTTTGCTGTTATTTCTTGGGAGAGAATTGCTGAGCGAGTTCTCCCCTTTTGTTTTTTCCAACTTTAGCTCTCTGCACATTTCATTATAAAATTATGTTTTATGTTTTCAAACTTCCCTTTGAAATCTTCTGTTCAGCTCTCTTACTTCAGTATCTCTTCCCTTCCTTTTGGCTTCTTAATATTCTAGTGCCGTTTTCAGTCTCTTCTGACTTTTATGTTGACCTTTTCTTTCTGTAATGAACTTTTACTGTCTTCAAAGATAATATCTATTATATCATCCAACAATTCATCTGGTATTTATTTTTGTCATTTTGCTGTGTTTCTTTTTCTGTTGTTTCTGGTTACTATGGTCCATTCACTTTCCTTTGGCATCTCCGTGTGAAGATCTTCATTTAAGATTTCTTGTAGTTTTGGTCTTGTTTTCACAAATTCCTTAAGTTCTTTCTTTTCTGCAAAGAATCTCATTTCCCCTTCATATTTGATGTAGAGATTTGTGGAGGGATAGCATCCTTGGATGACAATTGTTTTCTTTCAATTTTCGGTAAATGTCCTACCATTGCCTTCTAGCTCACATGGTTTCTGATGAGAAATCAGAACTTAATCTAATTGTCATTCCCCTTTGTAGGTGACTTACGCTTTTCTCATGCTGCTTTTAACACCCTATCCTTTTTAATTTGGAGTATGTGACTATGATTTGTCTTGATTTTTTTCATTTTGAATCTATTCTATTTGGTGTTTACTGAGCTCCTTGAATGTGGATTTCCTCATTCTTCAAAATACCAGGGAAGTTTTCTTGTAGGACTTTTCCCACAATTTTCTCAGTGACTTCCCTGTCACTCCTATGTCCTGGAATTACAGTCATACCTATATTGTTCCTTTTGGTGTTATACCACATGATTCTAATGATGTCTTCATTTTCTTTATGTCTTAGCTCTGATTTTTTTTTCTAGTATGTTTACAGTGAGGCTCTTCTCTTCTGGCTCACTGATACATCATCCAATCTCTTCAGCTCTACTTTTTTTGTCTCACCAGTGTGTTGTTGGACACTTCTGACATTTCTGTCTTAATATCCTGGATTGCGTTTTCATGCTTTTCTGTTATTTCCAGTACCATATTGACTGTACACTCTGTCTTGTGATGATTTTTTTAAGTTCTAGTACCTCTTTATCTATTTTCTCAAATATTTCTTCTATTTTTTGCACTTTCTTCTGTAGCTGTTCAAATTAGTTACTCATCATCAATTTTTTTTCCCCTGGATTGTGGTCTCTGAGATATTTGATCTTTTTTTTTTTTTGAAAATTTTATGGTACTATTTATTGAGGTTTAATTTACATACAACAAAAATTACCTGTTGCCACTGTTCAGTTGAAAATAATTTCTGGCTTCCCAAATAGTCTCACCAAACAGCATTTGGTTCAAAAAGCACACTATGTAAGGATATAATATAAAAACTGGCTTCCCTTACACCTCACTGACCTATATAGTGACCTTCCCTTGTCAATCTTCTATACTTGTGTGTATCCTTTCCTACCCTTAATCCAACAGTGTTCATTATGTATTTCCCCACACCATTCTGGGTGAAAAACCTCCACCATATTTCTTCTATCTAAACTTTTCTGTAGTGTTTCTCTGTACAACAGCACTTAGTTCATTTGTGACTTTTTTCACTATGTCCTGTAGACTCATCCAAGTAGTGTAGTGTTTCCTAAAAGCCAGTTGAATCAATCCTTTGAAGTACGGTAACTTTCTATGAAGTTCACAAAACATTTCCCAGTGTGTAGGATCCCCCACCCTTTATGGAGATATTTTATGTATATAAGAATTTCTTTTCTAGAAGGTTCAACCGTTTTATCTTCTGTTGGTTGCACATTATCGCTGTGTGAGAGCTTATCCATACTGTAGGCTGTTGGGTATTCTGTTGAGTTGGAACAAACATCTGGCTGTTCAGGGGCTTTTCAGAGGCAGAAAAATCACACAGAAGGAGACTGCATATATTTCTCCTATGGAGCAATTGGTGTCTAAGAACAGAGAGCCCAATTTGACAACACAACTCCTTAGTACTTAAGCCACCAAAACTCCCTATGCTGTAGATCAGGGCTCCTAAATTTTGTCTATTTTTCCCTAATGGTCTTCAGTTCAGTGGTTCTGATCCTTTTTTACAATGTTTATTTCTATAAATGGGGTTGAAGACTGGTTTTACCATATAATAAGTTTTGGTATGTAGTTTTCATTCTCATGTTTTGTTTCATTTCACTTAACTCCATATCAGTATATTTCTTTTGGCTTCCTGTCAGAGAGTCACTGGATGGGCAATCTGGTCTGCTTTTCTACAAGAAGGCTTGTTTTGTCCTTTCATAATGTTTGAACTTGACTGCAGCTCCCTCAGCATTGTGGAAGGCTCTTCTTGATGTGTGCTGGTTGTACTCTTTCCACATGGTAGTAATAATTTTGCTTACTGTGTTTTATTTGTGGTTTCTAAACTATCCTTCAGCTTTTGTTATTTCCAAGCTACATATTGTTGGAAATACTCCACACCGTCAAATAAATTCTGGATTCCTGACTCTGGGATAATCAGAGGGGTGAAATGCTGGTCTGCTTCATTCAGAGTATGTTAAGTTTTTTTCATGTTTGAACCTGACAGCTCCTTCTTTGCCATCATGTGAGGTTCTTCTTAGTTCCCCAATTTCAGGATTCTAGAATTATTGTCTGTAGCTGGCTTTCCTGGTGTTCTTGCAGTAGACAACTGGTTTTTCACTCCTACTAGTTCACTATCCAAAAAATTCTTCTATATAGCTTTACTTGAGAAAGAATGTCTTCCAAGCAGCAGCTCTGTAGTTCACCAGCAACTTGAGTTAACCACAGAACCAAAAATATTCAAGGCAAGTTCATTCCATGCAGTTCACTCCTGAAGTATCCGTTTCAGCAACGTGAACTCAACCCTTAACCGAGTGCAGAGGCACCGCCCGAAAGGGAGATATTTGATCTTTTAATGACTTCCACTGTTTCTCCCATCATTTACATCTTCTATAGCTATCCTAATAACTCCACATCAACATATTTCTTCTAGTTCTCTCTGTCTAGGCTATCCATTGGATCAGCTTTTTTAGGAGAAAGGTTATTTTGTTTTTTCATGCTGACTGAGGCAGACTGCTGCTTTCTGGACATTGTGAGAGTCTTTTCTTAGTAGGTAGTTAGGTTGTTGTGACTATATAATGACCTGGGCTATGGCAGTATTTTGTGAAAGGCTTGTATTTTGGTGTTCCCCTCTTGCGAACAACAGTCCACCCAGAGCAGGATGACTATTGGCCTCCTGAAATTGCACCTCCATCAGCTTCCTCTGCTCTAGTTTAAGAAATCCCACGTGATGTAGCCAGACAGCAGTGTTTAAGGCAAAAGTACATGTAATATCTGTGTTCCTGGTGCTGGACAGCAGGGGCAGCACCTGGGTGGTCTCCAAGTGATGGGGCAGCAGTCTAGTGTTCTACATGGGATTGTTATCTAAAACTGCAGCCCCTCAACCTGGCAGGCAGTGGTTCTGTTGCTGAACAGGGTATGAGTGCACCTGGACTGGGCTGTAGCCTTTACCATACGCTGAAGAAGTCATGGCTAGAAAATGTTCCCAGACCAGCCTTGCCACACAAGCCGTGGAATCTTACAGCAGAGTGAGGGTAAGGTCCCCCAGCAGGTCGGGAAGGAGGAGAAGGTCTTTCATCTGGTCTTTAGTCATTAGTGTCCAATGCTCCAAACCTATTATTTATTTTATTTTATTTTATTAATTTTAATGAACGTTTACAAATATTTTGGATTTCCACTCATTCCTTGTTGCACTTTTTTCTCTACCCCCTCAAACCTATTCTTGAGCTGATTTTTAATATAAACCTTCCATATTACATAAGCACACATGTGTTTATGACTTGAAGATACATAATAGCAACAACAACAGCAATAGATATAATATAGATGATATTTATAATATGTACTATCTCCATATAGATACACTATATAAAATACATATAGCATAGAATGTATAGAATATATTGCTGCTGCTGCTGCTGCTGCTGTGCTGCTGTTGTAGACCATTGAGTCAGAACCAACTCATAGCTGACCCTCCAGTAAGTTTTCAGAGGCATTTTAATCACACAGGAGGAGACTGCCCATCTTTCTTCCATGGAGCAGCTGGTATATTTTAGCTGTGTACCTTCTGTATTGCAGCACGGTTCCTTACCTCTCGGCCGCAGAGCTCTCTGTATATATACTGATGTTCACAATTGAATCCTATGTTCCACATCCCCTTCATGTCCCAGATTAGCCATTTTCTTCTCCAAGTAAAACAGATAAAATGCATGCCTTGATGAAATGAGTTAGGAGATAGAGCACAAGCAGTAAACATGTCAGTAGACCAATTAGCTGAGATATCTTATTATCATAAACTTTCAGGCAAAGGAACCAATTCACTTAAGGTATTTGGTTGTACTCAAGTGGCCTAATTAGCTACTTTTCTTATTATTACTTGACTGTTGTTGGTGTTATTTCTGTAAATATACAACTTTTGTTGATTAAACTCTTAACAGGAATTATTGTAATTGCTGTCAAATAAATTTTACACAGTATAACATTAAAAACAAAATGTGAGAATCATTTTCTCAGTTTCATGAGGGAGATATAGCTGGTACTAAACTAGAAAAACTGCTTCAAAACAAGGGAAGTTTGATAAGGATACAATAAAAAATAAAATTATTATTATTATTAATAACAGAACTTAATAAAGATGGAAAAGCCAATTGGAATTTAAAAATAGAGGAAGAGTACTAATAGACACAATTTTATTTTAAGGACTATCTTCTTGTGCTATTGCTAGAGACTACAGCATAGCCCTTGCTCCTATGAGACCCACATTAACTATTATTATATACCACAAAGTGCTAGATGATGCAGAAAAATTACATGAAACAACATATGATCAAGAGACAATAGTGATGAAGGAGGAAGCTCAAGTTCCTCTGAAGGAACTGGCAGAAAAGCCCCAGGAATTGATGGCATACCAATTGACATATTTCAGCAAAGAGACAAAGCCCTGGACATACTCACCAGGATGTACTATGAACTCTGGAGCACAGCTACCTGGCCAACTGACTGAAAAAGATTTATATGTATTCCCTTTCCAAAAAAAGGTGTCCCAAAGAAGGTGGAAGTTATCAAAAAATGTCACTAAAATCACATGCAGGCAAAATCCTGCTGAAAAGTATAAAAAAATATCTGGAAATGTAAATGGAAAGAGAACTACTAGAAATGCAAGCTGGGTTTAGAAGAGTCTATGACACTGGGGACATCCTAGCTAATGACAGATGGATCTTGGATGAAAGCACAAAGTACCAGAGGAATGTTTATCTGTGGTTCATTGACTGTGCAAAGATACTTGACTGTGTGGATCACAACAAATTGTGGCTAACCTTGAGAAGAATTGGAATCCTAGAACATCTGATTGTACCCATGTGAAAGCTATGCTGAACCATAAGGCAGTCATCAGAACAGAGCATGGAAGCACAGTATGGTTCAAAATAAAGAAAGAAATGATTCAGGGTTGAGTGCTTTTTGCATATATTTTCAACTGATATGCAAAGCAGGTCATTTGTGAGGCTATACTTTATAAGGAGGACATAGCATTAGGACTGGAGGAAGACTCAACCTTGCACAATGCAGATGACACAACTTTGCTTGCCGAAACTGAGAAGGACCTGAGGTGTTTGTTATAGAAGGTCTTCAAAATGGATTGAAGAGTGAGGTCAAGAAAACAAAGATTCTTACCAGTAGGCCAATTGACAACACCATGATGGATGGAGAAGAGATTGAGATTGTTAACAATTTTAGCTAACTTGGTACCACAATCAACACTTTTGGCACTAGCAGTCAGGAAATCAGAAGATGAATTGCATTAGGAAAGTCTGCAGTCTGGGACCTCTCCAGAGTACTTAAGGGCAATGATGCAATGATATCAATCTAGAGACTAAGGTGCACCTGCTCCAGGCCACGATCTTCACAATTACTGGCTATGCTTCAAAACGCTGGGCAATGAGTAAGGATGATAGAAGAAGAATCAATGCCTTTGAGTTGTGATGCTAGAGAAGAATGCTGAGCATCCCATGGATTGCCAAGAGAACAAACAGGTCCATCCTGGAGAGGGTGACACCAAGTTGCTCCTTGGAGATAAAGATGATTATTATTTTTTTTTATATAATTCGTATACATTGTCTTTCACACTTTCCTTCACTGACTTTGTTTCATACAATCATTCCCATACATTATGTTTTATAAAATTAATCACTATTGAACAATACCCACCATTACCCGATCTTTTCAGGTCCCTAGAGGCAAGGATTTTGAAACTCCATCTGACATATTTTGGGCATGCACCCAGGAGGGACCAGTCCTTGGAGAAGGACATCGTGCTTAGATGGATAGAGGGACAGAGTAAAGGAAGAGGACTCATGATGAGATGGATTGACATGGTAACTGGGGTAATGGGGGTCTGTGTTTCAGGGACAGTAACATTGGCTCAGAATAAGGCAGGTTTCAGAGCTGTGGTACAGACAGACTTGACAGCACATAACAAAAAGCCACATACTCTAGCTCTGCACGAAATCCCAAATTTTCCAGATTTGCCATTGTCATAAACATTCTTTTTTTTTTGTCATGTCCTACAATCCAAGGGCTACATTCTATTATCTTGTATAGATGAAGTGATGAGATGAACAAACTCTTGCTACAATTTTAGTGTTGAAAATACCTAAAAAATAACCATAGTCTATTAATCCTGACTTAGTAAAACCTGGATAGCTAATTAATTAATAAAAACTACTAATTATAACTTGGTTAATAAATGTAAAAAGTTTTCTTAGAATAATGTATATATGTGTGTGTGCCCACATATGTGTCTCACAATATGTGCTGACTATTAAAAATGATGGTATTGCTGATAAAAAGATCTTAAATATTTGCTAAGGTAGGCAGAACAATGGTTCCATAAACAGCCCATGTCTTAATTACGGGAGTTGATAAACATGTTCATTATATGACACAGGGGAATCAAGTAAAATCATTAACAACTTGAGACTGAGATTTGGCACAGTCTTATATGCTACAAATATAAAGGACTTTGAATGACTTCTTAAGGGATTTTGGAGCCTGCAGGATTAATCATAGATTATATCTCTACATAAATATTACATAATTCATCACAGTTTGACTAATAAGCAATATTATAAATGCAGACATGTTTGAAGTTATAAAAAACTTGATTTAACTGTCAAAGCCATGGGGACAGCATAAAGGAATCCAATCACAAGTTGCACTGGAAAAATATGGTTCCTGGCCCCCAGACATCCCCCAATCTCTGCTGAGCTAAGCCCATTGTTGAACCCCCCATATCAGTCCATTTCATTGGGGCTCTTCCTCTCTATCCAGCATGAGATGCTCATCTGTTCACGTGTGTACCCCCTCCCTACTCTTGTGTAAAGTTCATGAGTATTCTGAACCTCCTTGATTCTAAGAAACATTTTTACTTTACTTCTTCAAAGACAGATTCATTTCTTCTTTTGGCAGTACATAGTATATTTAACATTATTTGTCAACCCCATACTTCAAGTATAACAGTTCTTCTTGAAGCTTCTTTACTCATAGTCCATATTTGACATGTATAAGAGTATATTGGAAAACAAAAACAAAACATGACACTAATCAGACACACCTTAGTCCTCAAATTGACATCCATATTCATAGCACTCTAAAGAGATTGTTGGCAGCAAAATTGCTAGATGCAATATTTCACTGCTATTTCTGTGAGTTTTGATTTTACATCCAAGTAAAATTAAAGACTTGAAAACTGCAAAGTTGACTTCATTTGTCATGATGCTGCTTATTGGAATAGATATAAGGATTTTGTTTTCTTTATGTAGAGTTTATATCCCACACTGAAAGCTGTACCCTGTATCATAAGCAAGTGCTTCACCATTTCATTTTATTCAGGCAAGATTGTTCATCTGCA
>NW_006400015.1:3432218-3489939 GCF_000299155.1 Elephantulus edwardii
AAAAGGGGATGGCGTATTCTCTCAGCTACTTTCTGCTGAAAAGGGACGCTGTGGGTTTCAGGGTGAAGATCTTCTCTCACTAGTTTAAAGGGCCCCTTTGGCAGTAGGAAACACATAGACTATTATGGAGATTGATTTAAAGTCTTCATTCTTGTGTCTATTATTAAGGCTGTATTTCCCTAATATAACCTGCCTCTTTGCTTTTACATCCCAGTCACCAGTTACTATTTATTCATTTTAATTTTATGGTTGAACAATTTTAACTGTAGAGGTTGATAGAGATTTTACATTGTTTCATCTTGATATTTGCTAGTTGGTGCATATTTGGAAAATGGTCATATTTTTGATTCTTCTAGTACAAATGTTCTGAGAAGGTGCTAGTCATTGGAAAGGATATCTTTTTTAGAAAATTAGAAGGTTAGGAAAAGAGAGACACTATGAGATCAAAGAATTTAAGAGCACATCTTACACATTTTCTGTTTTCATTTACTGTAACTAATATACTTTGAGAAAACTTGTCCTTTATAGAATATATCACAGTATAAACAATCCAGGCAAAAAGTCAGAAGGATGAAATAGTGTTATGCCCACTGAAGTTAGTAATAAAAATAACTGTCACTTCATGTTAGCTCTTACCTTTATTTTGCTGTAAAGATGTGATTAGAGGTGTCAGAGGGATCATGGCACCACTTTTCCCTTTTTCCACCTTTTCCTGGTGTATGCTGGATGTTAGGTCTGAACAGGGGAGCTGAGGGGGAGTATGAATAATTCATATGCTGATAAGAAGAGCCAATGGCCTTGCCTGCCCAGCAGAACTAATGGATGAACCATAAATCATAATGAATGTCCCTCCCTCCCTAAAAACTCCGTTATAAAACCCCACCCTGATACTCTCAAGGTGTGACTTCCCATTCTGCAGCTCCAGAATGAGGAACCTCACCCAGGAGCTTCTCTATCTCTCCTTTAATAAAGCTTGTTAAGCTTTCTCTCTTTCTCTCTGATTCCTTCTATAAGTCTGCTGGCTTAACATATGGTCCTGGAACCTGGGAGATGAGTTAAGGTACTGCACCACCCTCCCCTTTCCCCCGTATTAGTCTTAAGATGAGTGCTGGCACACCTTACTCTCTCCCAAACCAGCTCATGCAGTGTAATATAAAGTCCTGTGACTCTTCTTCTCCCCTGTTCTGTGTGCACAACTGCTGCCCCTTTTGTTTTTCTGGTCTCTGTATTCTCCCTCCCCTTTTCCTGGAGGCTCCTAAAGTTAGACCCAATTGACTTCTAGGCATTTTTAGTCTCCATTCCAGGTATTTTAAGCCTTGATTCCAGGCTTTTCAGACATTCTGAACTCCCATGGGAATCCAGCCAGATCTGTGCCACTGGACCTCTATCTGGGCGCATCTGAAGTTCAATCAGAAATGCCAGGAATTTCTCCCAGGCTATCAATCACACCCAAGAAACCCACACTGTGTATAGCCTCTTTCTGCTCCTGAGATTTCTGGTTTCCAGGAGACACCCTGACACTCCAGTTGCCTCACCCACAGATCTGAGCACCATGCATAGCCAATGTATAGGCCCCCCAAGAGACAGTCCTTGGGCTGCCTTCTCTCAAATCCCTCATAGTTGAGTCTAGTTATAGACCTCTGCCTCAAGAGATGGATCCTTTTTCTGTAACCAAGCAGCCACAATACCAGCTAAATAATGACTCTCAATGGCCTAAGAATAGAACCTTTGGTTTGAGATCTTAACAATTTCTGACAGCAGACTTAAAGTTTCTTTGGTTTCGTTCCTGTATCTCTCCCTCTGTCCCAGCCTCCCTATTCTTCTATCCCTATACAGCATCTCCTCCAAACCGAGGGAATTCACACTAGAGCTATCTCTCTTTTTCTGACCATTATCACACCCCCTCCCTTCTCTGACCAGTCCAGAACTCAGCTCCTCCCATTTCTATCCTCACCTTTACAAGCTGAATGTTTTGTTCCCCAATTGTTCTGCCTTCCTTCTACTCTGACTGATACAGACTCGGCCACTTCTCCTCCAATTCTTACCAAGTCCCTCCTTATGTCATCTTTGGAAATTACAGGCATTAAAAGCCCCATTCACACACTTGTTCTCTCTCTCTGCCAAAACTGCAGCATCTCTCTGTCTCTTTCTATCAAAAACTGGTATAAACTCATTCACTTTAATTTTGAAGACCCCTTACAGCTTCTCTTTCCCTACCCCAATCATATGCAAAAGTAGCCTCCCCACAGGAAGCCCTTTCCAATTCTCCCTCAGACTCAGCCCCTCCTACTTCCCTCTCCTCAAGTCCCTCCCAGACCCAGTCTTTCCAGATTTCTAATTAGAAAAAAGTTTTCTTCAATTAAAATACCACTCTCTTCCTTCTCCAACCCTGACCTACAAATAAATCATCACTTCCCTCCTCTGATCACATCAGTGGCCCCAAACAAAAACACAGGCAAATTCACCAATCTTCTATGTTCCCTACCCCATTCCTTCTCCAACACCTTCCAGTGTGTCAGCTCAAGCGGCCCCTCCCATGTCCTGCTTGGGGAAATTCCAGTGGCAGAGGGGATTATCAAAGTAAAGAGTGCATTCTCACCACTGCCCAGCAACTTAACAAACAAACAAACAAAAAAAAAAACAACAACAAAAAAAACCCAACCGGAAATGCCTTCAACACCCCATTCAAGACCTGGCAAAACCTTTAATGTTCCAATGCCTGAGAGGAATGTACAGAAACCAATAAAAAGACTTGTGCCTGACAGAAAGTGAATCTACCTTGCAGCAGTGGTGACAGGTTGTAAAACATCTGCTCGTTCCAGGAGCCAGTTTACCTCCTGGTACACGCTTCAAGTGTGGCAAAAAAGGCTATTGGGCCAGCTATTGCCCTCACCCTCGCCCTCCAACATAGCCTTGTCCTGTCTATAGGGCACCGGGCCATTAGAAGGTCAACTGCCCTTCAGCATCAAACTGTAGTAGGGTAGCTCCTTCACCAGACCCAGTCCCCCATCCTGGCTAATCTCTTAGGCCTGGCCACTGAAGATTGAAGATGCCCAGGCTTGATGATCCCCCCATCACCCTTGGTGAGCTCAAGGTAACCCTTCAGGTACCAGGTAAGCCAGTTTCCTTTCTAGTTGACACAAGAGGTACCTCCCTTCCTTCTCGGGTTCTGTTTTCTCTTCCCAGGTCTCATTAATAGGGATTGATGTCCTTCTCTCCAAGCCTCTTACCATTCAACCTCTCCTCATTACCCTCAAGAAACGAATACTCACCTATTCTTTTCTAACTGTCCCTACATGTACAATTCTGCTGCTAAGCTGTAATCTCCTAGCTAAACTAGGAGCAGTGTTTCACTGAAAGTCAAGTGAACCTAGTTACCTGACCAGCCTTTAGTTACCCAAACTCCCTGTCTCTGCACAACACCACAGAAGTTTAAAACCCATTATTACTTGCCTACTTTCCAATAAGCTTCTTATCCTCTAAATAAGTTAATGATCTTTTATTGTGCAGTCCCTCATATCAACTTTCACAAACTCACACTGCTCAATCTGTTAACTTCTTGGCTTTCAAGTTATACAGTGTATCCCCATTAAAGGCCAAACTATCTCTCCTCACAGTCACAAATCTCGGTTTTAATTTGACTCTGACCACTAGAAGTTTAACAGTCAATCAGTGCAGTCACTGAAACTACTTCAAACTGCTGATCAAATCCTCTCTTTTCTTCCTCGGTTTCCTTGGACATTGAATTCTCAACTTTTTCTTACTAGCAAAATCCCTTTATAATGTGGCAAAAACCACCCCACAAAAACCTCTAGATTTAACCCTTATAGTGGAAAAAACCTTTCTCAAGCTCCAATACTTCCTTCTACAATACCCAACCCCTTATTGTACCAAATTCCTCTAAACCTTTTCACCTATTCACTGATAAAAAACAAGGTATTGCTGTTGATATTTTAGCTCAGCCTCTTAGACTCACCTTTATTCCCATTACATACCTCTCTAAGCAACTTAATATTTTGACCCAAAGGTGACAGCCTTGCTTATGAGCTCTAGAAGCCATCGTTCTCCTCACTAATAAAGCACTGAAATTTACCTTGAGAAACTCCCTGCAGGCCTTCACAAGCCGTAAGTTTTGAGATCTGCTTTCATGCCATTTTCTATACTTACTTCCTCCTGAGAAAATACAAGAACTCCACCTACTTCCCCTCAAAAATCCATATCTCTCTCTTTTTCTCTCAATTACCATTGCTTAATCCAGCCACCCTACTGGCTTTTTACTTGCCTCTGTATCTCACCAACCCATCCCAAATTCATTGTAGATGGCAGCACTTTTATGACCTCTGAAATTTACCATCGTGCTGGCTGCCTATGCTGTAGTATCCATAAGCAAGGTATGGGAAGCAATGAAACTTCCTGAGAGCATGACATCACAAAAAACTGAGCTTATTATCCTATCAAAATTCCTACATCTAGCTAGAGGCCTGACTGTCAACAACTACACAGATTCTAAGTATGTCTTTTTAATCACTTATTGTGAACCTTTATAACAAAAGACTCACCTATAGTTAATAGTAAGCTGATCAGTCTTTTGTTAAAATCTCTTCAACTACTTTAGCAGGTTGCTATAATTCACTGCAAAAGACATCAGTCAAATTCTTCCCTTATCACAAAGGGAAACAACAAAGCAGACTATATAGCAAAACTTTGGCCTTGCAACAATAACAATGACAATGAACTACCCCTCCCCTGTCTTTCATCACTCCAAATCCCTATCCAAAATAGAAAAGCAGTCTCTTCTTCAAAATAGAGACTGCTCAAGTCCCAGTAGATGAATCATAGTAAATGAATGGCAAAGCAGCTTTGCCTCAAGAATAAGAAGCAGACTGTAATGCAGGTGCATCAGTCACTACATGTAAGAGTGAAAGGTCTTTTAAAATTCCTCCAATATTTGTTTCATTACCTTTCTTTAACCCAGACTGTTAAATCAGTGTAAGACAGATGCCTTACTTGTAAACTACTAAATACTCAGGGGAACATCCAGCCCACACCCCCAACACATCAGTTCCAAGGCCACATGCCTGGACAGGATTGGTGGATTAATTTCACACATATTCCTATCCACAAGAAATTTAAGTATCTCCTAACTATAGTAGATACCTTCTCCAGATGGGTTTAATCCTTCCCCACCCAGAGAGAAACAGCAGATGAAGTATCTAAAGCCCTACTCCAGCATACCATCCCCAGGTTTGGCATCTTTACTTTTGTACAATCAGACAATGGTCCTAGCTTCATCTCCAAAGTCACCCAGCAAGTATCCTCTAGTTTAAGTATCTGCTAAAAGCTGCACATACCATATCACCCCCAGTCTTTAGGCAAAGTAGAGTGCATGAATGGACTCATTAAGTCCCATCTTACTAAGCGGATTGTCAAATTACACAGGCCTTGAATTGACTTACTTCCTATAGCCTAAGCCAATATCCAAGCAACGCCTCACTCAACATCCTTTCTAACTAATGTACAGCTGGTTGTTCCTGCTGAACCATAGCTTACCTGCCTAAGCCCCTCTTTTAGCATCATCCTCCTTAGACAATTTCTCTGGAAACACACAGACCCCTGCTTACCGAGACCCTCATCTCAGAGTCTAAACCAAATCACTGATGCCACTCTAGGAGGCACCATTCTCATCAGGCAGCATGCCCCCAAGCCTCTCCAACCATGCTAAGACAGAACTTACACAGTCATCCTGACCACAGCTGTTAAGGTCATAGGTAACCCCCATTAATACCACCTTTCTCAGGTCAAACATGCTCCCTGCACTGAGTGAATTTCCTACATCTCTCATGTAGTACATCCCACTAGTCTTTGCTTCACTCAGAACTCAGACCCTAGAGAAACTTCCATATAGTAGTCTACTCCAACCACATACCTCATTAGCTCAGCAAACTGCTCTCAAGCAGCAATCAACAATTCAATATCACCTAAGGCAGTTTCACCCTACGGATGACTCTTTGTTTGCTCCCTATATGACCAAGTCCACTCTTACTGTCAGAAGTGGCCAGAAAAAGTATAGAAGTTGTCCATATTGGTCATGCAAGATCCATGACATTTATAACACCAAAGTTTTCTGTTGAACAAGGAAACTTCTACCTTTATATCTCAGACCCATGGACTGCCAGGTGGTAGGCTAGAGTTAAAAGAAAAAAGCTGGATCCTACTGGATATAGTTCCTTGCCCTCTAGCACAATACATATAAGCAGAGAATACACTCTAGATGCCAACACCCAAGTACAGATCTCCAGTGACATTCTCCAAGCTGAGCAGACAATGATAGAACAAGTTTCTAGAGAGCCACAAACTGTGCAGCCCCTGACCTGAGTCCAAATTACCTTACTATTCCTTAACCAAAGTCAGATAGTGACCAACCTTCCCCATTATTTTCCTTGTGCCTCTTTACAAGGACCTTTGCTAGCAACAGTACCAATCAATTTCTCCAGACCACACTCCTCCAAAACACCTCAAGCCATTCCATCAGCCCAAACTGAGTGTTCCACCATTCCAGGACACATTCCCTTCTGAGAACCAAAGCCTGATAGGCAGATAAAGCCCTCTTGTATCTCACACCCTCTGCAATGGAATATGAGAACTGTATACACAATGTCAATATAAACAAGCACACGGTAGGTGAACCAGGACAACACTTTTAGTGTAATGAGACTCTATACAGAATTCCACCACAAAAAGGCCCTGTTTCTCTGTAACAGTAATACCCCAGCTCACGTTATAGAGTGAATCTGAATTAACCTGGCTTCTCCTCTTTCTCCAAATTAAAAGAGTAGCATTTCTCTTAGTCATGGTTGAATTCAGCCTAACCTCATCCAACATCAGCTAACAACGCTGGCACAAATTGCTCTCCAAAATTAAAAAAAACTCTAGATCTCCTGACTGCCAAGAAAAGGAGCACATGCTTATTCCTATAAGAGGAGTGTTGTTACTATATAAATGAATCAAGACTAGTAAAACCGTAAGCCTTCCTCAAATTGGCTGAAAACCCCATTTCTAGTTTAAATTCTTCCTTTCCTAAGACCAATAATAATCATAAGCTTGTTATTATTAATCACTCTATGTGTCTTTAAGTTCTTACTTCACAGAGTCAAGGATATGATCAACTTAATTCTCCTCGGCCACTGATCCCAGACCAACACACTCCAGCCCTTAAAACCTCAGATCTTTTCCCCTGTTGAGCAGAAAGTAGCTAGAATAATGATACGTTGTCCTGCTTTATCATTAAAAAGGCTGGAATGTTAGGTCCGGACAGGGGGGCTAAGGGGGAGAATGAAGAATTCAAACACTTATAAGAAAAGCAAACGGCCTTGCCTCCCTAGCAGAAGGATGGACCATAAACCACAATGGAATGTCCCTTCCTAAAGAGTCAGTTACAAAAACCCTCAAGGTGTGACTTCCCATTCTGCATCTCCAGAATGAGGAACCTCACTCAGAAGCTCCCCTATCCTCCCCTCCCCCCTTTAATAAAGCTGTATTAAGCGTTCTCTTATTTTCTCTGATTCCTTCCTTCAGTCAGCTAACTTTTAACACTGGAGGTTAGGCTTTCCTGAACCAAGTGAGGGGATACCGCATTGTGGGTCAGTGCCAGCTCTCACTAACCTCTAACTAACTTCTAAGCTCACACCTTGTACCACACCACTCTCTGGTTCTTTGGGATAATGACAGCAAGGTGATCTAAAGGTTGCCTTCTTCCAAATGCACAAAAACCCTCAGGACAGCCAGCTCTGTTGAGTACACTGGCCAACGTCTGCATTGGAAGATGGTCTTTTCCAGAGAGAAGTGAAGAGAGATACCAATGTCCTTCTAATTGCTCAGATTCCCAAGTGTGTGATTCACCCTTTTCATAGGGTTTCAGGAGGAGTTATTTTTCGTCATTTTTCCCCACTTGATTTCATAAGCACGTCTTGTTTTTTGTGGTGTTCTATGGAGAGTGGGAAGACACTGTCCATCCTCCTCCAATGGATCAAGCTGGTGGATTCAAACTGCGTATCTTAGTGCAGATCCTCAGTACTAGGCCACCAGAGCTCTAGTGGCCTTGTGTCTAGTGTCGCCAAATAAAGTACCCTTGGTTCAGTAGAGACAGATCACGTCAACCCTGTGCAGAAGCCGTAGCGCCCGAGACCATGTCTGTGGAACGTGTCCCATAGACATCGTAAGGTGGGTGCAGTGACTCATAAAGCAGTCCAACTCTGGGATTCCTGTGGGTGAGAACGTCACTGAGTCACAGTCACACAAGACACAGTCAGAGTGTTGGATGGTTTGTTTCTCTTCCCTTCTGCTATTTGGAACTCTCTCTAGCCAGTTGACTTGAGGCCTGCTGCAGTTTGAACCACTTAACATTCATTGGTGCTACCATATTTAATTATTGAATCTTTGCATCTCAGCAAGGATTTCACCTGAGATGACACATGTGGGTACCTCGAGTTTGTTGGTTTTTTTGTTTTATTTTACCTTCCTATGGACTAAAATACAACTTTCAATGCCCTGAAGCAGAAACAGAGAGGAAAAAATATGTTCCCAAAGGCTGTAAACTGTCATGTTTGTGTTTATGGCAATGTACTTTTCTATCTTATTTCCTAATATTTATTGCTTAGAATTATTTTTCAAATTATTATGTTGGCACACTATGGTAAAATATAACTATGAAACTAAAAGAAATTCTATGTATGTGTGTGAGAGAGACAAAGAAACGGGTTGTGATTAGTTTAAGACAATTATACTCTCACTTTTGAAAACTATTTTCCCATGAACACTTTACAAGGTTCATCTAGGTAATAGACAATACTCTTTAAAGTCTTTGAGAGCAATATTTTTCCAAGGACATAGCTGACTTGGCACTATCCGCTGCATTTAGACACTGTCCCAGGCTGTCCTGTGGAGTGAGGCTCTTCACCTGGTAAACCTGGCAGGTGTGATCCCAGTGAGACTCCACCTTATCTCCATTCCTTAGCTGAATGGAACACATATGTTATTGAAGAAAGAAAAAAAGATTAATTCAGTTGTCAGTGCAAATGATGGGGGTTTGTGCCACCCTTAACTGTCGGCATGGAAGCCAGGCATTTTCCTAATTCTTTATTTACAAGAGGGCAGAAAAAACAATCAAAATAGGGCTTAACACCACCGATAACTTGTTCCCAGTGTGTTTACCCTTGTGAATCTTCACATGTGTTCAGATGGAATGATGAAGGCATAGGTTGCTGTCTTACTTGGACAGTCTCCACCACTGCTGTTCAAAAAAGAGAGAGAGAGAGAGTTAAGGGCAAACTTAGAGAAACATTTAAATCCTTTTTTTAATTGTTATTTATGAAATTTTAATTCCTTAAAAATTTCTTAATATAGTTATTTAGGAATATCTAAAGAACTGTCCTTAATAGTATATACAAGACTATTCAAAGTTTCCACAATAATAATATAAACTGTACAAATAGAGTTACCAAATTCACTACTAATTACATTTTTAAATATACTTGTTCTGCATTCAAAACCCATACACATGTGTTTCATTTATATACATTGTGTTTCACACATTACTCTATTCCAGTTGCGTTTTATACAATCGTTCCCAAACACTGTTTTAGAAAATTAATCACCGTTGTTCTATGTCCCCTATTACCTGTACTCTTCACATCTCTACTAATTTTTCCACCCCTGCCTTCCACCACCAAACTCTGTGACTTCATGATTTTCTCCCTTCCTACCCTCATGCTCCATTTCTTTCCCCCTTTGGACTTTAGTACATATCTTAATAATTACCCTTCTTTTAAAAAAATATTCTTATGCGGTATTAGTCCTTATGAGTCTGTGTTAGTTCACTCAGCATAATGCTCTCCACCCTGTCCAATGTTATATAGTATTTTAAAGAATACTTGCTCCTATGTTCTGCATGCTATTTTGTCATGTAAATGTACCACAATTTCTAAGTCCATTCATTTGTTGATGGACATTTGGGCTGTTTCTATTTACTGGCTATTTTAAATAACATTGTTATTCATGTAGGAGTACAAATCTCTATGTGTGTCCCAGTTCTTTTCTCAAGATATATTCCTAGCAGTGGAATAGGTTGGTCATATGGAGAGACATTTAAATCTTTAACAGTGATGTTTATCTCCCTTTGCCAGAACTCTCCTTAACCACAGAGCTGCTAATAAAAAGGCCAATGGTTCCAGTCCCCCAGCTGCTCCACTGCAGAAGCATGTGGCTAGCTGCCTCCTTAAAAATCCAGGGCAGGAGATCCTGAGGGGTTCTGCTCTGTCCTGTGGGCTCGCTGTGGAACAGAACCCTGTGCATGGCAATGAGTTTGTTGGTTTTAGCACATCTAGGCTGTAATGTGTTCCGTGTGGTGCTGCTAACCAAAAGGTCGATAGTTTGAATCTACCAGTGTCTCCAAAGAAGAGAAATGAGAAAATCTCCTCCTCCGATGATTTACAGCCACAGAAACAAAATAGGGGTCACTGTTAATCAGAATTCAACAGGAAGACTGTGTGTACTATCCAGAATGGACCCAGAGACAGCCCTCCAGTGGATTGTCAGAGGCTATAAATTACATAGTGGAGATTGTTCATGTTTATCCAGTGGATTTGAGCTGCTCGCCTTTGGGTTGACAGCACAACTCCTCACCACCAGGGTGACGGAGCAGGTGGACAGCCACCTGGCCTACTGACTGGAAGAGATCTAGAACAACATCACTAATGACAGAGAAGCAAAATCTTGTGGATGATTATCCAAAAGATACTGAAATTGTACATTGATGGAAAACTACTGGAAATACAAGCTGGATTTACAAGAATCCTTAACAGAGGGACATCGTTACCAATGTCAAATGGATCTGGCCAAAAGCAGAGAGTAACAGAGGAATATCTATCTGTGTTTCATTGACTATGTAAAGACATTTGACTGTGTGGATCACAACAAACTGTGGCTAACCTTGACAAGAATGGGAATCCCAGAACACTTGATTGTGCTCATGTGAAACCTATACTTGGATGAGGAGACAGTCATCAGAACAGAGCAGGGAAACACTTCATGGCAAAGGATCAGGAAAAGTGTGCATCAGGAATGCATCCTATCCACATACCTCCATACCTTTTGAATCTATTTGCAGAATAGATCATACAGTAGGCTGGATATTATGAAGAGGAGTGTGACATCAGTATTGGAGGAAGACTCATCAACAACCTACATTATGTAGATGACACAGTTATACTGGCTAAAACTGAAGAGGCCCTGAAGAATCTGCTGCAGAGGGTCAAAGACTGTAATGTGCAATATGGAATGAAGCTCAAGATCAAGAAAATGAAACGTTTCACCACTAGGTCAATTGACAGCATCATGATGGTTGGAGAAGAGATTGAGATTGTTAACAACTTCAGCTTGCGTGGTTCTACAATCAACACTCTTGGCACTAGCCATCAGGAAAGCACAAGACAAATTACATTAGGCAAATGTGCTCTCAGGGACCTCTCCAGAGTGCTGTAGAACAAGCATGTCTGTCTAGAGACTATGATGTACTTGATCAAGTCCATGTTCATTGCAATTACTTGATATGCATCAGTGTGCTGGACAATGACCAAGGATGACAGAAAAAGAATTGATGACTTTGAGTTGTGGTGCAGGAGAAGAGTGTTGGACTCTCATCGACTGTCGAAAGTACTAAAATTCTGTCCTGAAGAGGGTGAAACCAACCTGCTCTTTGGATGCAAGAATTTTGAGACTCTCTCTCAAATACTTTGGACATGTGGCCAGGAGAGACCAATCTCTGGAGTAGGATATCATGCCTGAAAGGGTCGACAGACAGTGCAGGAGAGGAAGACCCCAGATGAGATTGATTGACACAGTAACTGAGATAACAAAGGTAGGTATGTCAGAGACAATGACATTGGCTCAGAATCAAGAGAGGTTCAGAGCTATGGTGCATATAGGTATAAGTTATGGTTGACTTTATGGTACATAACAACAAATACCACAAGAGATTGCCCATCTTCTCCTTTGGAGTAACTGGTGGATTTTAACCAAGCATTTTTTGGGTTGACAACTCTGCTTCTTACTATGGGGCTACCAGATATCCATTTTAAAAGCTCTCTTTTAAAGGCGCGAGCCAGGTACAAATTCTGTGTATCATAAAAATTCATGAAACCTTGAGTGAAGCAACTCAAGATTGTTTTACTGACTTTTTATCCTTGTAAGTTGCTTTTTTAAAAGTAAAGTAGAAGGACAGGAGCATTTTAACAAAACTAAAATCTTCCCTACCTCTGAGTCTCAGATTTAATTATGCAATCCAGGTTGGCAGGCCATATGCC
This sequence comes from Elephantulus edwardii, assembly GCF_000299155.1. Lineage (NCBI taxonomy): Eukaryota > Metazoa > Chordata > Mammalia > Macroscelidea > Macroscelididae > Elephantulus > Elephantulus edwardii. Next base: position 3,444,578 of record NW_006400015.1, read on the forward strand.
CATCTCTTAATAAGATTTCTATTTTTAAACAGTTTGTAAATTCTACAAACAAAGAAACTTCTATTGTGGAAAGGCCAAAACCAGAGCAGAAGAGTCAATGTAGAGAAATATTGATATAAACACCCCCCCAAAAAAACCACACCCAAATCAACAGAAACCCACGGGATACGATCACACTGACTGAGGGTCCCAGCAGACTTCATCAGCATCATTTCGATGTTAACAATACATATAATTAACACAATTAATAAATTGGGCTTAAAACATCCCTCTTTGTGTTTCTTCTGTTAGATTATTAACCTACCTGGAAAGAATATTTTGAAAACTATTCATCTTTTTATCATCTTTTTTCATTTTTATTTTATATTGGTTTGCATACAAAATTCATATGCATTGTGTTTCACATTTTCCTTTATTCACATTGTGTTTCATACAATAATTCCTATATTTTGTGGTGTTATGTTTTGTTTTGTTTTTGTTTTTGGTTGTTTTTTTTACGATTGATCACCATTGAATTATGCCCAGTCTTCCCCTGTCTTTTCAGGTCTTCACTAGATCTTTCTCATTTCCTGTTCCCCTCTCTCTCTTCCCATCAAATTGCATGACCCTGTGATTTTTCCTCCACCCAAGCTCATTCCTCTGTGCCCACCAGTCCCCCCTTGAGCCCTCATAATCCATTTTACTAGTTATCCTTCTATTTTTACAATATTGGCCCCATGTAGTATTTGTCCTCATGAGACTGACTTAGTTCACTCAGCAAAATGATCTCCAGTCCCTCCCAGGTTATATAGTATTTGTTTAAATCATTGTTCCAAAGTGCTGTGTGATATTCCATAGTGTGAATGTACCATGATTTCTGAGTCTATTAGATTATGATTGAACATTTGTGCTGTTTCCATATTCTTGCAATTGTGAATGATGCTTCTATGAATATTGGTATATAGATCTCCAGTTGTGTCTCAGTTCTAATTTCCTTGGGATATATCTGTAGCAGTGAAATAATTGGATCATATGAAATTTCTATGTTCAGCTTTCTGGGGAAATGTCAAACTGCCTTCCAAAGTGGTTGTACCATTTTACAACCCCACCAACAGTGTATGAGAGTTCCTATCTCACCACATCCTCTCCATAATTTATTGATCAATCTCCTGTTAAACTTTGTCACTGCTACTGGGGTGAGATGGTATCTCTTGTAGTTTTCATTAGCCTCCCTTTTATTGCCTGTGGTTTTGCATGTTTTTCTTGTGTTTTTTGGCCACCTGAATGTCTTCCTCTGTGAAGTGTTTCCATGCTTTTTGCTCATTTTGTAATTGCGTTATAAGTATTTCTTGTTATTGTTATTAAGTGTCCTCAAGTTGAGTACAATTCATAGGCACCCAAAGAATAAAAGATCTGAATCTTATCCAGTCCTGTGCTGTCCTCACCGTCTCTGATACTCTTGAGCCCATTCACCATGTCAGTCCATCTTGTTTTTGGGGGTCGTCTTTTGCTGACCCCCACATTTCCAAGCATGATTTCCCTTTCCAAAAAGTAGCCTTTCCTGGAAACATGTCTAGGCTTTGCCATCATTGCCTTCAAACAACATTCTGGTTGTACATTTTCCAAGACACACCTTTTCTTTCTCTTGACAAAGGTCAAACAATTTAGATATTATCTATGTAAACATTCTCATTTATTGGTTGATGAATTAAAACTTCATTGTGATTTCTTTTCTATCTCAAACTGTGTATAATTTTTTGCTTGTGTCACCTGGTCATTTGCCTAGCATATTTTTCATTATTTTATTTCTTCTTGTTACTTTTTGTCTTAAATATAAACAATGATTTCTTATTTCAACAATATTTAGTTTGTTTCAAGACAAAAGCAATTTTTCACTTTAAAACTTCTCTAGTTGTTTATACCATTTTTGTTAAAATAATATGGTATTTTAGCTTGAGGCTTTTATTACATTTTCACTGTTTCCTTAATTATTGAAACAGCAATCTGAATTAATAATGAAATTATCATTTTCAACCTAATTAATGTTCTGTTACTACTATGGATGGTGAAGAGATTGAGATAGTTAACAGTTTTAGTTTGTGCAGCTCCACAGTCAACACTCTTGGTAACAGCAGCCAGGAAATCAAGAGAAAAATTACATTGGGAGAGTCAGCTTTCAGGGACCTCTCCAGAGTACTGAAGAGCAACAACATCAGGCTGGAGACTAAGGTGCACTTGATCCAGGCTCTAGTCTTTTCAGTGGTGTTCTATGCATCAGAGAGCTGCACAGTGGCTAGGGATGATAGAAAGAGAATTGATTTCTTTGAGCTGTGGAGCTGGAGAAGAGTGTTGAATATATCATGGACTGCTAGGAGAACAAACTGGTTTATCCTGGAGAGGGTGAAGACAAGCGGCTCCTTGGAGGCAAGGATTCTGAAGCTTCATCTGACATACTTTGGGCATGTTGCAAGGAGGGACCAGTCTTTGGAGAGGGACATTATGCTAAGGAGAGTGGAGGGATAGCGCAGGAAAGGAAGACCCTTGATGAGATGGATCAGTTCAGTGATTGGAGTAATGGGAATAGGTGTGTCAGAGACAATGAGGTTGGCACAGAATAGAGCAGGGTTTAGGGCTGTTGTACATAGGGTTGCTATGAGTCACAAGTGACTCCACGGCACATAACAACAACTATTATGATTAATATTTATTCCTGAGGGGTTACTATGAGTTGTACTTGACTCATTGCACCTAACTACAACTACAATTATGATGCATGCAAAAACATTACTTTTTAATTCATTTGTATACAATTATTCATAAACATTCTGCTTAATTCGTGTGCATTGTACTTTATACATTTATTCACATATACTGTGTTTTATATAAATAATAGTGACTGATCAATGCTATCTCAAGTCCCCATTGCAATGTTACCTATTCCTTCACCCCCACCCTTCCACTAATCTCTGCTGTCCTAGAGATGTTCCTTCTTTCCCTCTGTGCTCCACCCCTTCCTCTTTAGAGGTCATGTATACCCTGCTCCTATTTGCTAATTGCATTATCTGTACTACTAATACCAAGGAGTATTAAAGAAGAGTTGTCTGTAAATTACGGTGTTGGTGCAGAATATTAACTATATCATCAACATACAGAATAAGGAACAAATCTTGTTTGAAAAAGTACAGCCAGAATCAGGATAGTTTAAAATCAGAGTTGTACTTTTCTCCATATTTATTCAATGTGAATGTGGAGCAAATAATTAAAGAAGCTGGACTAAGTGAGGAAGAACATGGCATCAGGACCAGAAGACTTATCAACAATGTGTTTTATGCAGATGACACAACCTTGCTTGCTGAAAGCAAAGAGGACATGAAGCACTTGCTGCAGAAGATCAAAGACTGTAGTTTTCATATGGATTACTTCCCAACATCAAGAAAATAAAACTCTTCATCATTGGATCAATAGACAACCTCATGTACATGGAGAAAAGATTGAAGTGGTCAGCAATTTCATTCTACTAGGATCCACAATCAACATGCAGAGTAAGAGGAGCTAAGAAATAAGAAAAAAAAATTTAAAAATGATGGTTTGCATTGTGAAAATCTGCTGTCAAGGACCTCTTTAAAGTGTGCAAAAGAGCAAGGATATCAGTTTATAGACTAAGGTGGTCTTTAACAAAACCATGGAATTTCCAATAGATTTTTAAACATTGGACAAGGAGTAAAGAAAACAGAAGAGTCAGTGCCTTTGAATTGTGGTATTGGGAAAGATTATTGAATGTATTGAAATTTTAAAAAGAATAAACATGTTTTTTAGAATTAATGTAGTTTTCTTCTTAGATTCAAAGCCAATGACACTTTATTTCACATTCTCTGAGTATGTTGTCAGGAAGCGCAAGACATCCCAGTAAGAAGGATAGAAGGTCAGTGAAAGAAGGACTCTCAGAAAAATAGATTGATGTAGTGATTGTAACAAAGTGTCCAAGCTCAGTGTTGACTGTGAAGACCAGTCTGTTCATTCAATGGAGACTTTGAAGCTGGATTTTGAGGACTGGGCAAGGCTGCAGTCTATTCATTTAGTAGAGACTGTTGAGGCTGGGTTGTGTGGACAGGGAAAGGCTGTTTTTCATAGGGTGACTAGGAATTGTAGTCACCTTGAGTGCTTAAGAACAGCATTTCAATGTTTTTTGTTTTAAATTTTTAGATTTCTAGTCTTGAAATTAGACATTAAATTGTGTCAGCCAATGAATTTCTTGATGAGAATTTTTGTTCTCAGTGTTCCTTTGTCTTTTTTTTTCTATAATTGTTTCATTATTTCTAACTCACATTTCAGTTAAATATATAATCTGCGATTTGAGTTGGTATTGCCCCTTCCACAAGAACTGATAGTTGGTGCTTTGTGGCTGTTGTTAGTTAAACTGTGTGGTCTTTCACTCATGGTGACCTTGAGTGTGACCGAAGGAACATTGCTGGTTCCTGTGCTGTCTTCCCAGTCACGGGTATATTTGAGTTCTCTGTTGGGAGCACTGTACCAGTCTCTGAATGTGAATGTTTTCTTAATTGCTGATGATCCACTGCTGTACCAGCCATCGTATCTTTTTCAGTTACTGCTTGTTCCGGATATGTCCAAAGCGAGTAATCTGAAGTCTTCTCCTCACTGACTTTAAAGGAATGCTTGGGTGCTTCTATTCGAGGGTTGATTCATGTATTCTTCTGGTTATCCATCGTTTGATACTCCATGTTAACACTACAGCTCCATCCTCTTTGTATTTTTACTAATTTTCAAATTTTGCATCTTTCTACCTTTACTTCTTAGAATTGTTAAATAGGCTTTTGCACCAGAATTTACCAGTAGCATTTCCTCCCCCCCCTTCCACTTATTCTAAGATTATTATCCAACTCTAAGGATCATATTTTCTTCACATTCAGGCACAGTTCAAACTGAAGTCTTTAATTTTTGACCTTCATCAGGAATTGCTTCAAGGTGTTTTCATTTTAGGCAGTAATTGTGTGTCATTTGCATAGACAGATTGTTAATGAGTCTTCCTTTAATTGTTATGCTGCATTCTTTTGCACAAAGTACAATTTCACATATTTGTTCAGCGTAGATACTGAGGGCGTGAGGTGAGAGGATATAACTTGGTCACATGCCTTTTCAATATTGAACCACTCAGCACCCCCTTTTTCAATTTCAGAGACTCCACCTGATCCATGCATAGATTTCACATGAACATGATTAGTTTCATAATTCCTGTTCTTCAGTTGAAGAATCTATAAATTCATAATTCATATACTATTTAAAAGATCTCCTGCATTCTTGCATGCCTAAAACTAGTTTTCAAAAGAACTCAAACCTAAAGGAAAGCTGGATAGATAAAAATATTCTTGGCTAACACTTGCTGCCTGTTTCTCAAAAAAGGCACTTGACTACAGTTTTATGTTTAACTACTCCCTAATAGGATGCAAATTTAATTGTGTTTAAATTGTAAGGAAGCTTATATTTTATCTGAAAATCCAGAAGTATTTTATAATCTTTAAAGTTTAATAATTTGATATCTTAAAGTTGTTGTTGTTGATTGCCTTCAAATTGGGCACAACTCATAGCAACCCTATGAACAAAAGGCCTGAAGCCTTTCTATAACTATTGACATTTATCAAAGTTCATAGTTTACGGAGGCATGTTGTTAAGGAAGTGGATGCCACTCCTGCTTCCAAATCATTTCTGAATCCTGGAGACCTACAGTATATTACTCTCTCACTCATTGCTGTCAAGGTGGAATGGACGTGTAGTTGCTGACACTGCAGACTGCTGAGGGTAGAAATCTCAGGGGATGACGTTTCTCATTCTTCTCTGGGTGGTTTTCAAACTACAAGAGAGGCAAATAGGTCTTTTAGCATCACAACTCCACATCATTGTTGATTGCCATGGAGTCAAGGACGACTCATAGCGACCCTATGATCAGAAGACCTGAAATGAAACCTTTCTGTAGCTATCATCCTTTATCAAAGTTCACGGAGTTTCCAGAGGCATACTGTTTAGGAAGTAGATGCCACTCCTGCTTCCAAACCTGTCCACCATGGGTAACCATTATGGCCTTTCATACCCCAAGGGCACAACTCCACACTGACTGTGTAATCAGAGCTCCCTTCACTTCCTGGAGCATTTTATAATTTATGAGCATTTTATTCTTTCCTTTCCAGAGTCCAGTCAACTCTTGATACAAATTTTTTTCTTTAATGCTGTCATTAATTGCTCTTCCAAATTCAATACTCTACATGTAGAGTGTAGAATGTTTGATGACAACATTGTGAGTGCTATGTTTTAGTTATTGTTTATGTTCTTGGTTTTTTTTTTTTAGTAAAACAGAAATTGTCACCAGATGAAACACTTAAATTCATAATTTTTTTGTTTTTTTCCTAAAATGCCCTTGTAAAAATACAGCCTACATCCTACATTGACCTCTGAAATAAGTTTTGGTAATTACATAAATTTTGCATTAATCAGCATGGTAACCAAATCTGGAGAGGGAATATTGAGATGTGCAGGATATGATGTTTTTAATTTCTGTTCACTTGTGAAACTTTGGTTCATGTTGTTGTTCTTATGTGCCATCAAGTCGCTTGCGACTCATAGCCACCCTATGGATAACAGACCTAAAATCTGCTCTGTGCTGTGCCAATCACACCGTCTCCGATACACCCATCCCCATTATCCCAGTCAGTGAATCAATCCACCTCATAGGAGGCCTTCCTCTTCTGCGCTGTCCCTCCACCCTACCAAGCATGATGTCCCTCTCCAAGGACCTGTCCCTCCTTACATATCAACCTAAAATTTTAATTTGCAGGAATATCAATCTATGAATTAAAAACTCTACTGAATCTGAACTAATGAGGTCTGGTTCCTGATTTACTTGAGTTTATACTGTTAGCGTAGGTAGCGCTGGTGGTCTATTGGCAAGAAGCTGCACTACAATCTCTAAGGAGCCCAGTTTGAATCTACCAGATGCTCTGCTGAAGAAGAAGGGGCAATCTCCCCCTGTGCCAGTGGAATCCAAGTCAACCGTACACAATAAGAAAAACAACAAAAACAAACAAAAATAAAACCCCACAACTAACAGATGCTGCCCTGGATGTGCTCACCAAGTTGTGCCAAGAAAGCTGGAGAACAACCACTTGGCCAACTGACTGGAAGAGATCTATATTTGTTCCCATCCCAAAGAAAGGTGACCCAACAGACTGTGGAAACTATAGAACAATATCATTGATTTCACATGCAAGCAAGATTCTACTGAAGATTATCCAAAAACAACTGGAACAGCACATCAGCAGAGAACTGCCAGAAATTCAGGCTGGGTTTAGAAGGCGTCATGGTACTAGGGACATTGTAGCTGATGTTAGATGGATCTTAGCTGAAAGCAGAGAATACCAGAGGAATGTATATCTGTGTTTCATTGATTATGCAAAGTTGTTTGACTGTGTGGATCACAACAAACTGTGGCTGACTCTGAGAAGAATGGGAATCCCAGAACACTTGATCATTCTAATGCAAAACCTATACTTGGACACAGCACTGCTGAAACTGAGGAGGACCTGAAGCGCTTGCTGCAGAGGGTCAAGGACTGCAACCTCCAATATGGATTGAGGCTCAATGTCAAGAAGACAAAGATTCTCACCACTGGACCAATTGGTAGCACCAGGATGGATGGTAAAGAGACCGAGATTGTTCACAGCTTTAGTTTGCTTGGCTCCACAGTCAACACTCTTGGCACCAGTAGCCAGGAATTTAAAAGAGGTATTGCCATGGAAAGTCTGCTGTTAAGGACCTCTCCATAGTACTGAAGAGCAATGGTGTCTCACTGGATACTAAGGTGTGTCTGCTACAGGTCATGGTCTTTGTAATCACTTGTTATGAATCAGAGAGTTGGACAATGACTAAGGAGGATAGAAGGAGAATTGATGCCTTTGCACTGTGGTGCTGGAGAAGAGTATTGAGAGTACCGTGGACTGCTAGGAAAACAAACAGATTCATCCTTGAAAGGGTTAAACCAGGTGGCTCCTTGGAGGCAAGGATTCTGAGGCTCTGTCTAAAATACTTTGGACATATTGTAAGGAGGGACCGGTCCTTGGAGAGGGACATCATGCTTGGTAGCATGGAGGGACAGCGTATGAGGGGAAGGTCCTCTATGAGGTGGTTGATTCATTGACTGGGGTAGCAAGCGACTTGATGGCACATAACAACAACAACATACTGTTAGGTGTGTGGCCTTTACAACCGTGACCCTTGGTCTGTTTAGCATACAATTGCTGCATTGATGAGGTGAGGAGATCCAACCCTGAGAAGATTCTGTCTTGCTATGTGTGCTGCCATCCTTTCTTTTCTTTGGTCTTGGCTGGAGCACTCACCAGCAAGCAACCTCAGATCTTCTTTTTCCTTTTCACACCCCCTTGAATATCCCTGCAGTCATCCGTTGCAGACTAGGTCAAAGAATAAGACACCATGAGATGAGCCATGCCAAGGTATCTGTTGCCATGGCTTCAAAGTCTTGATTACTTGCTTTGGCAATTACTAGCTCTGTGTTTCTCTCTTCCTCTGCTTTTCTAGTTCTGGGCTCTCTCTAGAGGTCTCTTATATTTTTCACCCTCTGCCTTGATCTGACTCTTTTTCTCTTCTGTGTGGAGGAAACCTAGAAACAAATTTCATTTGTCTGCTCTATTATTGAGGCTCATGCTGAGAATAAAGGCTCCTGGTCAGGTTAAGCACAGTCCTGTGCCTGACCGCTTCTGAGCTAGTTGGCTTTCAGTTACCTTCATCTTGTTTGCTTCCATCACTGTCCTCGGATCTTTAAGCCCAAACTATTTTCACTGCCAGATTCCTAGTTTATCTTTACCACTTTGATCTCTTAAATTCACATAAATCACTTTACACTAGTATATGTTCACTTTTTACTTTTAGCGCAATAAAATGTTAAAAGATAATTCAGTGAATGGTTGTGATACTTTTATGAAATTAAACACACAAAGTGCAATGTTTTGAAGTCTAGTTATAAATACTTATCCTCACAATATCTATTTTTTTTAAATCTAAGTAGTCTCTTGCTACATGATGTGTGACAAAGCATTCTCCAAAGTAAAAATAAGAGTAAAAGCTGTAATTATAAAGATTAAGACACAGTTTATAATTTTACATCAATTCTGCATTGAACCTAATCAAAGCAAAGATGAAGAAAGCTTTTCACTTCTCTGCCACTCACTTCTCTTCCTTAATGTTCCAGTTCAGAGTTAAAAAGGACATACTGCCGTGAAATTTGTAAGTGCAGAGGCTTCTTCAAGGCAACAGATTGTTGATACAGATATTACAGATGAATACAGATTTAATGTAGACATTTTAAGTTTCTGACATGGCTTTGTTGAAAATATTCACATGTATCTTCCTTAAAGAAAAGAAGGTATAATGTGTCTTACACATACATGTATGTTTGGTCAGTCTGGTATTGATTTGGATAAATGGTATTGGGTTTAGAGGAAGGAAAAAATATCTTCTTTACATTTAGTGAAATTATCAAACACCAAATTCCTTTTTCTAGTATTACATGCAATCTTTATAGGAACACTAGGCCTAGGTGGTAAGGAGTTACACTGACAAGCCAAAGGTATGTTGTTCAAATCTACCAGTGGCTTCTTGGGAGAAGGATGGGCAATCTGCTTCCACGAAATTATTGCCTCTGAAAACCAGCTTGAGGGTCATCTATGAGTGGGTTGTAATTCAACAGCAATGGGCAACAAGAATGTTTCTTTTGTATTAATTTCACATTTTTGAGCTTATTTTGGCATAGTTACAGACAATTACTTTCTTTAGTGAGTAAAGCAATTACTTAACAACTATTGCAAAATAACATTATTTTCTTGTAAGTCATTATTTGTTTCTTTCTTTGGTTTGTACTTCACTTTGTATATCTCTTTGTGTAACCTAGTATCTGCATCAACGTCTTCTTAGTCAATAAATCAGGAAGATTTTCTTCTGGTATTGGTTGCTTTCAGCCAGGAAACATGGGACCTCAGCAATGATATTTCTAATGCCATGACCTCTTAGAAATCCTGCTTAAATTTCTGACATTTCCCTGCCAATGTACTGGTCTACCTGTTTTTGAATGCTATTAAGTGGTATTTTGCTTGCATGTGATATTAATGATACTGTTAGATAATTTCCACATTCTGTTGTATCACCTTTCTTGAGAATGGAAAGAAATGTGGATCTCTTCCAGTCAGTCTGCCAGGCAGCTGTTCGCAGAATTTCCTGGCACAGACTGGGGAGTGTTCTTAAACAATCCCATGAACACAAATTGAGTATTTCTAGCAAAATAGAAACATGTAGCATAATTAAAGAACACACTTTCAAAAGAAATGAAACAAAGATTTACACCTCTTAAAAGACACACTGTTACCTGTCAAATAGGAAAACATGTAGAATTTTAGAAAAATGAAAGAGGAAAAACATTTCCAAGTCTCAAGGGGCAGGGCAGGTGTGGTGGTAGGTGGGGGGAGAACCTCCCATAAAATCTGTGAATATAAAGTATCTGAATTGTTGACATTCTGAAGACATTTCCATTTTTACCTTCCTAGTTTCTCTATAGAAATCTAGGTAGGTAGGTGCACATGTACTGTTTTAACACGTTGCCGCAAATGACAGTAATACATCGGAAAAAGGAAGGTCGTCAATTTAAAAGTGTGAAGCTTAAGGATGCTGAAGATGTTCTTCAGGACACTAATTAAGATATCAAATAGCACTTGGTTTCTCATTCCCGTGTAAGTAAGGTGTGTAGCCTTCATGTGATGACAGCTGCTTCCTGTCCAGAAAATTAAAGTGATAATTTCTCTAGTCATGGACCTGATTTCGTTTTCCTGATTTAGGTTCCAGGGGGCTCAAGATTTAGAACACACTTGTGTGGATGTGGTCCCAAATTACATTCTTCCACTACTTGGGGAATTATTGCTGCTTCTCTAATTCCTTCTCTTTTCCCTTTATTTTTATGGGGGGAGCGGAAGGCTGTAATCTCTTTCTAGGATTCTTGTTAGATGCTGGATTTCTTACTTTTCAATGTCTTAAATTCTGAAAATGTTCCAAGTTTTTTTTTCTCTAACATATTGCTGGGCATTGTAGAACATTTCTGGGACTTAAACTCTGAATCTTCAACTGTTTTGATTGTTTATTATCTCTTCTGTTGAATTTGGGAATTCCTTGTTGGTCAACAGCCATTGGCTCTGGGCTGAGAATCACAGTTTCAGGAATTAGAGCCCAATAGTCATTGCAGGAGACATATGTGAATGCCCTCTAAAGGTTACAGCCGTGGGCAGTTCCTTTCCATGGAGGGGTGGGGTGTCACTGAGTGGGAGTTGACTTGACAATGACACCGTTAGGTTATATGAAGAGTTACACATTTAGCCACTAACCAGAACTTTGAAGGTTCAAATCCACCCAGTGATGTCTCAGAAGGAAAGTCTGAAGATCTGCTTCTGAATGGTCACTGTCCTGAAAACCAGACATTAAAAATGACACCCTAGCAAGGTCACACAATGCTGAATGCATCCTTACACGTGACTTCAATGATGACATCCTAGCAGGTACGTGACATGTTGAGCACATACATACGTGTGACTTCAATGATGCTTCTCAGGAAGAAATATCCAAACTTCTAAAAAGAATAAAATAAAAAAGCAGAATTATTGTTTTATAATTAAAGAGAATGCCAGAAGTAATTAAATGGCATTTGAATCTCAGAAAATTTTAAAAAGGCATTTTTGTTTTTATTACTTTACTTTGTTTAAAGTTTCAGCAATTGTAGGTATTATTTTTCAATTCAGTCTTATTAGAAAAAATCTAATAATAAAGCCATGATTATGAAATGTTGATTAATCTTTGTTCATAAAATGAAAATAGCCATTACTTTTTAAAAGTTTTAAAAATTAGACAGCAAAATAATTTCAAAATGGACTAATTGTTTTAAAATGTATACTTTTAAAAAGCACTAATTTGAAAAGAAACTAAACTCATTTTAGCTATTTAACCGTCACAACCTTTATTTCATGAATATTCACCTACAATTAAAAAAAATGTATTGAAACTAAACCTTGTCAAAGAAGCATAGTCATTACTCAAAGTAACCCAAAATTTATTTGCAATTCTGAAAGAAATAGTTGAAATATTAAAAGTTGTAAGACTGTTTTACAGTCATTAAACATAACAATCTTGGAGCTTTTATTCTACTTAAAAAAAATCAAACTCACAAAATTGTAATAAATTTTAAAATGTCACCTGCATATGCAACAATGGAATTTCAGTCAGTATTTTTTACATTTAAAACGTAGAGGCTAGAAACCTATATTCTATCATAGCCCTGTCTGTATCATCTTTGTCATTCTTTCTGTTTACAGTGTAATTTTTTGTTCTGTTTCTAAGTAGAGAGAAGCTTTTATTTAGCTGAGTTTACAGTCAATGTTGCTTTCATTGCTGTAAGCCGTCATGTGGATTCTGACTCATGCACCCACAGACTAGAGCAGAATAGCTGCATGCTGTTTTCTTCTGCTGCACTTTATGGAAAGGAGCCTTGGTGGTGCCATGGTTATGCATTCATATGCTGATGAAAAGCTGGGGGTTTGAACACATTAGCAGCTGCATAGGAGGAAAGACTTGGTGCAGTTTTCCCAAGAAGACAGACCACGACATATTGTTTACTCCTGCACTACGAAGATGCCTAATTCAAACATAGATAAATGTAAACACAAAATAAAACACAAAAACAGAATTGTACATTGGCTTTATAGGAAACCATGCATTTCATTTACAAACACCTCAAATCTGTAATGTACTATATCTTGATGTAGTAACTGCCTCTCAGGACTGTTGGGGGAAAGATGAGTGAAAAGAAGGGAGGAGATAAAGAAAAAAAAAGAATATGAAATGAATTTTTTAACAAAAACAATGAAGCAAATATGATGAATTATACACTTTATTTTTAACTAGTGGATAGTAAGGGGTTTAGTGTGGTGTTATCCTTTATAATTTTCTTTAGTTTTACCAAAGTGGAATGAAAAATTAAATTCCTCTTATAATGTAATATCTTGAAAAAGAGAAACTTCAGTAAAATGACATTCATTCTGATGACATTTACCAAAACTTTAAAATACAAAAAATAGATAACAATTTTCTAATCTTAATGCCATAAAGCAAAGATTTTTTTTATCATTTTATACTGCTGAAACTTAACAATATAGCTGGTATTTTGTTGTTGTTGTTGTTATTTGTAAAGTATCTATTGAGTTAATAATGTTATCTCAGTCACAAAAGGACAAATAACTGCATAGTGCCACTGTTGTAAAGCAGGACTGACATCGGAGTTGGGGGGAACTAATAAGAAAGGGGGAAATAATGTATATTGCATTGAAACAGATGAGGGAGAAAACTGTTTAAGAGGAATATATGATTAGGTATTATTTCCATGACAAGAGTCCAGAATGAAAGCTGCACAGTGGATTGGACTGAAGGGTGGGGGAATTGTATAACAATGACATTTTTTTTTTCACTTTTCAAAGAGAAAAGCAAACTGGGGGGAGGGGTGAGCAGGGAGGAAAGTGTGTAACTGTGAATGAATGGAAATCCAAAGTAAACTTTCATTAATATAAAAAAAGAATTAGGAAAAAAATAATGTATATGAGTATCACATTCCTACATTCATGGTTCTCACATTCCATGTCCCAATCACTAGTGTCTGCTTACAACTGTTCCTCTTCCTTTGTATTTCCATGCTTGAAAGCTCAACCTCAGTTACCCTTTCTGTTATCTACTTGTGTTCTGTTGTACCTAGGGTTTCCAGAGGCCAGCTATTTCAGAAGTGGATGGCCAATCCTTCTTCCTAGTCTGTCTTAATCTGAATGTTCAGATTTAGAGAAGTATCACACAGACCAGCATTTTATGGAGAAGAGTATTGAGAATACCATGGACTTCTAGGAAAACAAATAGATTCATGCTGGAAAGGTTAATTAAACCGGGTGGCTCCTTGGAGGCAAAGATTCTAAGGCTCCGTCTAACATGCTTTGGACATGTTGTGAGGAGAGACCGGTCCTTGGAGAAGGACATCATGCTTGGTAGGGTGGAGGGACGGCGCAGGAGGGGAAGGCCCTCTATGAGGTGGATTGATTCAGTGACTGGAATAATTGGGATGGGAGTGTCAGAGACAGTGCTATTGGCACAGGACAGAACAGAGTTTAGGGCTGTTGTACATAGGGTTGCTATGAGTCACAAATGACTAGATGGCATGTAACAACAACATATGAATATAATTTATTTTCATCATTTGTAAATCCATTGCAATTTGATAGAAGTAAATACAAATCTTACTAATTTTTTGTGGGTAAAGACCTTATTTATTTACTTTTTATCTTAAGTCTTGGACATACTTCTTTACTGAGTGTTGATTATTCTCACCTCAGGGGAAAAGACTGTTTAGACTTGATTAGAGGTGAACTCCTTGGGGACAGTAGGAGAAAAATTCATTGAGTCCAATTTACATAAAGATGACAGGAAGTTGAAAGCAAGGTTTCTTCTGTAACTCCTATTTAAGTTAGTACATAGACTAATTGAAAGTACAGTTGTGTCCCCACTCTTCTAGGGAAAGACACATTCTCACCACATTATGTGACAGAATTCAACTGAAGGGACAGTTAGTGTTTGGCAGTTGTTCATAATCTGACTACCTACCATCTCAAGTTATTGATGCTTCAGAAAACCAGTTTAAAGATGAGAGCTGAATCACACCAAGATCTGGCAAGAGTATTGGGAAGAACCTATTGTTAACATAATAAACTTGTCTATGATAGATTTTTTTAAATGTTCTAAATATACCCAAAAAATAAGTAAAGACCAAAATTTCATTTAATTGCTAACATTTATAACTTATCAAAACTCAGCTTTCCTGTTTCTTAGTATCTTCATTTTCATCCAGGGAATACTGGTGAAATAACTCTTGATTATTTAACGGACTTCCTCCCCAGCCACTCAGCACATAAGTTACTTATTCTGAACACTGTGTCAGAAAAATTTCTGATATTGATTAGATATGGTACAACTTCTATGCCTCCTGAAAACTTAGAGGACTAAAGCATACCATGGACCACCAAGTGAACGAACAGGTCTGTCTTGGAGAGGGTGAAACCTAGTTTCTCCTTAGAGGTAAGGACATTGAGGTTCTGTCTCACATATTTTGGGCATGTGGGCAGAAGGTATCAGTCTTTGGAGAAAGACATCATGCTTGGAAGGGTGGAGGAACAGATGGATAAGATGGATTGACCAGGTAATGGGATAGGTATGTCTGAGTCAGTGAGATGGGCTTAGAACTGGACGGGCTGCAGAGCCATTATACATTAGGTTTGCTATGAATTGCAGACACCCCGACGGCACATAAGAACAGCAGAAGAAATAAGTATATAGTAAAAAAAACGGTATAACTCATAACAAGAGGCTTAAAAATTACTAAGGGAGACCTCATTCTCTTTAAAGGGCTTTGAATATCAGTACATGGTAGGAATTTGCTGATTAGTTGTATCTGAGACACTTCTTTACTACCTCTTAAATTTTAGCACAGAAATAGTTATCTTTTTACCCATAAGTCTTTGAGTATACATGATTTCTAGCAACATTAAGCAAAACAAAATAAAAGTAAATTATTTCAGGAAGACATGACTACTTTTGCAGTTTCCCACTTCACCTCCTGCAGAAACTTCCAGGCCTTGTCATAGTAAAAAAAGAATGTGTGGACATATTAGACATACATCAATAGTAACTAATTACATAATATAAAATACACATGAATGAGTGTATCAAACACAATGTAAATGGAAGATACTATAAAACACACTGCATATGAATGAAATACAAGTTAAGTATTGTATGCAAACTGATAAAAAATTTATAAAGAAAAAGAATCAAATGTGATTCATGGAATAACTTGGATCAGAGATATTGATACTGCACAGGTATGAAATGTAAATAATAATAAATCAAAAATGCAAATTATTAGAATAGGTTTAAACATATTCAAAATATTCAATCTTAAAAAACTTGTGAGGGGATGGTATTTGTCACATATTAAAACATAAACCTTAAAAAATACTATGGAGTTTATCACCATTGACCTTCAAAGAATTAATCTGGTGATAGTATCAAGCACTTTGGAAATGTCTTATTTCTAGAAATTTACTCTCAGAAAATTATCAGAAATAGAGATCAGGATTCCACTATTAAGTTGACCCCCACAATTGGCACCTAAAGCATTATAAATAAAATAGGCATTTCTTTATAGAAAAAAATTCTAAACAAATAATCCATTCATGTTACAACATGTTACACAACTGTTGCAAATATATTTTGGAGGCTATACAGAGAGGCAAGGATGATGAGGCTTTGTGTGTCATATTTTGGGCATATTGTTGGGAGGGGCTGGTCCTAGCAAAGGGATGTCATGCTTGGGAAGATGGACAGTCAGCAAAGACAAGGAAGATCTTCAAAGAGATAGATTGACAGTGTCTGCAGTATACGCTCAAGTATGTCAGAGTTGATGAGTTTGGCACAGGATAGGACATAGTTCAGATCTGTTAGTTATGGGGTCATTATGAGTCACACTGGACTTGAAAACACTTAACAACATTGAGAATGTTTTCAAACTCTAATCATCTGAAAATAGACTCATGATTTTCTATAAATGTATGTAATGTTGTTACACTTATGACAACAAATTGTGGAATTGTGGCTAACCTTGAGATGAAACTGGGAATCCCAGAACACCTGATTGTGTTCATGCAAAAATGCAAAACCTATACTTGGAACAGGAAGCAGTTGTCAGAACAGAACAAGAAAACATTCTATGGTTCAAAATCAGGAAAGGTCTGTGTCAGAGATGCATCCTGTTTCATACCTTTTCAATCCATTTGCGGAGCAGATAATTTGAGAGGCTGGTCTGTTTTCTTTTTTTGACAGATAATTTACTTTATTCTGACAGCTAGCATAAGATTTCTGGAGAAGTAATCAGTCTTATTATTTACTTAGAGAAATAACAGTGCTGATTCCTCAAGCTTCATTTCCTCCATGGGATATACAATAAGGGCAAATTTGCTTTTTTTCTACTGTTTTTTTTATTATTATGAATAAGAATTAAGATGTAAAAGAAACTTTTTCATTATTGTGTGGTCAGGGATTCTTTCTAACACAGTGGAAGCTTGCCTTCAACATATTCTTTTCCCCCTTTTTTTTCTTTATTGATATTTTAATGAAAGTTTATAGAGAACGTGGATTTCATTCATTCATTGTTGCACATTTTCCTCTCTGTCTCCTACCTTTATAAGGAGGAAGGTGGCATCAGAATTGGAAGAAGGTATGAAAGAAAGATGAGTGTTTGAAAAACAATATTTCAAACAAAGTAAATTGCTTACAGCAACGGGTGTGAGTTTATTGCCTGTACAGAAAATCTGAACACAATATGATATCCCCTACAGAGCACTCAGGAGCAATGATGTAGAAAATTACTACATAATTTGGGAAGGTCTGGAGAGCATTATGCTGAGTGAACTCAGTCTCATAAGGACAAATACTGTATAAGACTATTACTCTAGAAATAGAAAGATTACTAGCAAAACATGTATAAAGATCCAAAGAGAGGAGGGTGGGAGCAGAGGGCTGAGGATGGCCGGGGGCGGGGATCATAGGGTCACACAATTTGGTGGGTGAAGGGAAGAGTAAATAAAGGAAGTGCGTTAAAGATCTGAAAAGACAGGGTAAGGTTGGGCATAGTTCAATGAGGATTAATTTTATAAAACATGAATGGGAATCATTGTATGAAACACAATGTATATGAACTTTGTAAGCAAACCAATATAAAATGAAAATTTAAAAATGTGATATTCTAAAACATTAAGAATTATGACCTGGGTTGGATATGCTTGGTTGATATTAATGGCTACCTTCCTACATTTTAAAATTGTCCTTAATTCTTCTTTACAATTAATATTATTTACAATTCATTGGGAAGAAAAGTATGCTGCCAGGGACCTCTACAGTATGCTAAAGAGCAATGATGTAAGTCTAGAGAATAAGGTGTACCTAATCTAAGGCCATGGTCCTCCCAATTATTGCGATGCATCTAAGAGCTGGATAGTTACAGATGATAGAAGAAGAATCAATGTCCTTGAGTTGTGGTGATGGAGAAGAGCATTAACAATACTATGGACTTCCAAAAGAGAAAACAGGTTTGACCTAGAGAGGGTGAAACCAGACTGCTCTTTGGAGGTAAGGATTCTGAAACTCCATCTCACACACTTTGGGCATATTTTTAGGAGTGTCTAGTCCTCAGGGAAGGACATCATGCTTGGAAGGGTAGAGGGTAAGTGCAGAACAGGAAGACCCTGGATGAGACAGGCTGGCATAGTGACGGAGGCAGTGAAGTCAGGTGTTTCAGAGAGAATGAAGTTGTCTCAGGATAGGGCAAGGTTCAGAGTCACTGCTCATAGGGTAGGTATGGGTCATAATTGCCTCAGAAGCACCCTATAACAACATTGTAAGAGGTGTCAAAGCTATCATGGATTGCTAGAAGGACATGTGACTTTTTCTTGGGAGAAGTGCAGCCAGGACATGCCTTTGGTGATAGGGTGCAAGGCTTCATCTCACGCACTCCGGCTTGTTCTTAGGAAGGACCAATAACTAAACCAGACATCATGCTGTCCGAAGCAGAGGGTCAGTGATGAACAGGAAAGTCCTTTATGAGCTGTGTGGACATGGTGGCTTCCACAATGAGCTCAAGTACAGAACTAATTGTGACGATGGAGTAAGGCAGGCTAGTGCTTTGTTCTATTCCATGTAGGATCACTGTGAGGCTGAAATTAGGACCATGTCCTGTCTGGTAAAGAACAAGCCATTTGGAAATATGGGCAGCCAGCGCTGATACTGAGCTGAGCGGCTCAGAGCCTGTCTAATCGGCCTCATCCTGAGCTGGAAGGCAGTCGTGTAGTCTGGGAGGATCAGAACTCTGCAAGCTTTGTCAGCATCTCTGGAATCACCCAGAGAACGCACGGTGTCATTGGGTGCTGGGAAGTGCATTCCGGTGCCCTGGGACACCTCATGGCACGGGTGAATGTCCGCAGAAGGGATTTAGTTCGCAATGTTTATGGAAGCAGATCAATGAACCATTTTCTGGGAAATTGGTGGGTGAATTCAAACTGTTAACCTTTATGCCAGCACAATTATGAGGGATAAAACGAGTGCAGGTTTGCTGTGTTGTTTTGTGCCATCTCATCACTGAACAGTGTCCATGCGAGTATTGTGGGTGCTGATCACACCTCTCAGGTTCCCGTGGGGTCCTCCCACAGCAAGCAGTTTCCATGCACGTGTCGACCTGTCTTCTTCCCAGTGAGAACTGTTGACTAGAGGAAAACATTCTTTGGAAAGAAGAAATTAAATTTTCCCAAAGTATGAACAGGTGTGCTTACAAAGAGCTTCCTCTCTCCAGAGATCCGTAAGATAAGGCTTGCTCCGCTGTATGGGGAAGAGGCTCAGGTACTGTTATGAGGTAGCAGAACTTCGTATATAGCTTCATTTTATAGTCAACTCTCTTTTTATTTATTTTGGTTAGTCAAGAAATTATTTTGTTATCCAAAATCGTTCAGAGCTTTGTATTTCCTTTTTGCTTTTAAATTTCTACAAAATCTAATAGTCTAATTGGGAGTCTTTGAACAACACTGGTATAAACATAGCTTAACAGGACAGAACTCGGTCAGAGAAGCTTATTGGAGTGTTTTAATATCTATTGTGAGTCACAGCACACATACTTTTGGAGAGATCTTTGTTAGACTATTCAGTAAGTGGACTAATCTAAATACAAGACATCAGTTCTTCCTAGAGAAGGTAATAAAAGGCAGTGGTCTGTAAAAATGTCGGGCAAACCAGAATCACTGGATAACTCCACAGAATAAGAGATCATTTCCGGTGAGAAATGAAAGGAGGGTCTGGAGCATCAAAGATTCAAGGGGGCATTTCTGACAGGATGGGAACTTTAATCCATGTGTCCTGGCAACATTCCAATTTGGGTAATTGTTTTCTGGTTACCTAAGTCTTGCTCCTTCCCATTTCTGTTGGAAAGGTCTCGCTTTCTCTCCTAAGTGCATAACACTGTCACTCACTTTGAAGGGAGTATTCCAGCAAGGTAAATGCAAATCGGTTCTGTAAAATGGGAAACAACATTCCACTGAATGAAGGCATTGCCATCCTCCCCACGATTATGAATGTGCGTCAGCCCAATTCTATAATGTTGACTCCTCCTTGGAGTTTTTTTCCTTTTTTTTAATATTACAGTCTTGGACTATCAATTCTGAATGACACTTTATGTAGTTGTTAGGTGCCAACAAGGCAACTACAACACATAGCAACCCTATGAACATAGTATGTTGTTACGCGCCATTGAGTCATCTGCGACTCATAGCACCACTATGTGCTCCAGCTCTGAACCCGGCCCTGTCCTGTGCCAATCTCATCATCTCTGACAGATCTAATCCCATTGCTCCAGTCACTGAGTGAATCCATCTCATCCTGTGTCTTCCTCTGTTTCACTGTCCTTCCACCCTTCCAAGCATGATGTTCTTCACTCCCCAAAGACTGGTTCCTTCTGGCCACATGCCCAAAATATGTGAGACGGAGCCTCTAAATCGTTGCTACAGGGAGCAAGCTGGTTTCACCCTCTCTAGGACAGACCTGTTTGTTCTCCTGGAAGTCCACAGTATGTTTAACACTCTTCCCCAGCACCATAACTCAAAGGCATCAATCCTTCTATCATCCTTAGTCATTGTCCGGCTCTCTGATGCATAGCAAGTAATTGCAAAGACCATGGCTTGGAATAGGCGCTCCTTAGTCTCCAAACCATTGCTCTTCAGTACTTTAAAGAGGTCCTTGACAGCAAACTTTCCCAATGCAATTCACCTTTTGATTTCTTAACTGTCAGTTCCAAGAGTGTTGATTGTAGAAACAATCTCAATCTCTTCTTCATCCATCATGAAGCTGTCAAAAGGCCCAGTGATGAGAATCTTTGTTTTCTTGATGCTGAACTTAGTCTATATTGAAGACTAGAGTCCTTGGCCTTCTGCAGCAAATATCTCATGTCCTTTTTCAGTTTCAGCAAGCAAGATTGTGTCATCTGCATAACACAAATTGTCAATGAATCTTTCTCCAATCTTAATGCCACATTCTGCCTCATAAAGTCCAGCTTCCCAAACGTTCTGTTCTATGAATAGATTCAAAAGGTACGGTGATAGACTGCATCTCTGGTGCACACCTTGCCTGATCTTGAGCCATGCAGTGTTTCTTGCTCTGTTCTTAGTACAGAATCCTGGTCCAAGTTTAAGTTTTGGTGTTTGTTGTTTTTAATTTTATTGGGAAAACATATTGGGGGTACAAGGAGGTAAGGGTTGGGGGCAGAAGGGTGAGGATGGGCAGGGATGAAAATTGCAGGGTGCAGTTGCAGATCTGCACAATTTGGTTGGTGGTGGGAGCAGGTGAAGGAAATGAAAAGGATCCAGTGGGTACCAGATGCTACAGGGGAATGATAAGCATTTTCCAATGGTGATTAAACCAACTGTCTTATTGATTTGAGAATTGGATGTAGACTCTCTGGCTTCTTCATGCTGAACAGGGGCATTGATGTGAAGGGGGAAAGGGAGGACACTTTATAACCTTACTGGTGATCTTGGGTTAAAGGTGCTTGCTTTCTTGTTTTGTTAGAAGATATTTTCCTGTAATTTGCTCCCCTCTGGACTGCAAATTGTTTTCCCAGGTGGGTCCAGTGGGGATGGCTGGTTGAACCCAGAGGCTCCGTCCTCCTTTGCTTCCTTAGCTGGCAGTTGTATTTCCTTTTTTGTCAGTGGCATTGGATTCAGGGTCAGCTCTGGAGTAAAAATCAGTGTTAAGGTTACCATAGGAAAGGGAGAAAACCTAGAAAGAAAACCTAGAGAGAACAAACTTGTGAGTTACAAATAGAAGGGCTTTGGGGATGTTACTTTCAGGTTTACTGGGGGGAGAGGGTGGCAGAAAATAGCCTAGATAAAATTCTCTGGATACCCTAAGCATTTTTTTCTACCCAGGAGTCAGATGACACAACCTGGGGAATGAGGAGCTCACCCTGAGGGCCGTGACGGCTCGCCCCGAGCCAGGGGCCTAAGACGGCCTGCCCAAGTTTAAGTTTTGTATGAGTACAATTAAGTGTTCTGGGATTCCCATTCTTCTCAAGGTTAGCCACAATGTGTTGTCATCCACAAAGTCAAATACCTTTGCATAGTCAATTAAACACAAATAGACATTTCTCTGGTATCTTTGCTTTCAGCCAAGATCCATATAACATTGGCTATGACGTCCCTAGTGCCTCAACCTCTTCTAAACCCAGCCTGCACATCTGGCAGTCCTCTGCTGATGTACTGTATCAATAATTTCTGGGTAATCTTCAGTAGAATCTTGCTCATGTGTAATATTAGTGATATTATTCAATAATTTCCACACTCTGTTGGGTCACTGCTTTTTGGAATGGAAATAAATAAATCTCAATCTCTTCCAGTCTTTGGACCAGATAGTTTTCCTCCATATTTCTTTGCATAACCTGGTGAGTGTGTCCACGGCAGCATCTGTTTGCTGAAATATGTCAATTGGTATTCCATCAATTGCTGGATTGTTTTTAACCAATTCATTCAGAGCAGCTTGAACTTCCTCCTTCATTCCCATAGGCTCTTGATTATATGTTGTTTCATTAAATTCTTCTGTGTCAGCCAATTCTTTTTGGTATAGTAACTCTGTACACCTCCTATCTTCTTTTGATGCTTCCTGGGTCATTCAACTTCTGCCTTCAGCATCCTTAAGAATTGCAACTTGTGGCTTGAATTTGTTCCTTAGTTCCTTCAACTTAAGAAGTGCCAAGTAAGTTCATCCCTTTTGATTATCTGATTACAGCTCATTGCACATTTTATTATGATTCTTTGCCTTGTTTTCCCACTCTGTCCTTTGTAATCTTCTGTTCAGCTCCTTAACTTTTTCATTTCTTCCCTTTGCTTTGGTTTCTTGGTGCTGAAGCACAATATTCAGAGTCTCTTTTGACATTCATCTTGGTCTTTTGTTCTCTTCTGTCTTTGCAGAGACGTTTTGTATTCTTCATGAATTATATTCTTGATATCCTCCCTCAACTCATCTGGTCTTTGCTCATTAGCGCTCAAGTCTTCAAACCTGTTTTTGAGATGGTCATTGAATTCTGGTGCTATAGACTCAAGGTCAAACTCTGGGTCTTGTGAACTTGATTTGATTTTTGTTAGCTTCAGTTTGAACTTGCATATTCTGTCTCCAGCCTTATTTCTATCACCAAGCTTATACTTTCTGACTACTGATCTTTCTTCCCTGTTCCCAAATTTTTTGCATTCCAATCACCCATTATTGTCTAAGTCTCTTGTTTGCATGTTTCTTTGATTTCTAACTGCAAAAGTTTGTAGAAGTCATCTATCCTCCTCTTTGGCTCTAGTTGTTGGTACATATATTTCAGTGATAGTGGTATTAGCAGGTCTTCCTTGTATGTGTGTGGATATTATCCAGTTACTCACAATATTGTATTTCAAGATGGATCTAGAAATATTCCTTTTAACTATGAAATTGACTTCATTTTTCCCCTCACCTTTTCATCTCCAGTGTAATAGATCATATAATTATCTGATTCAAAATGCCTCATGTCAAACCATTTCATTCCACCAATGCCTCACAAGTCAATATTTATGCATTCTATTTCTTTCTTAACAATCTCCAACTTTCCAACATTCCTGCTTCTCACATTTCACATTCTAATCAGCCGTGTCTGTTTGCAACTATTCGTCTTCCTTTGTGATTCCCCAGTGAGAAGGTTCTGCCCCTGGTGCCATATCTGCTAATCTAACCTAATTGTGCTCTATTGTTCATAGGGTGTTCAGAAGCTTGTTATTTCAGGAGTAGATGGACAATCCTTCTCCCTAGTCTGTCTTAATTTCATTGCTTGAATCTAAAGCAATATTTGACAGATGTATTTTGCCCAAAGAGCAATTGAGAGACCTTCCTCATGAATTAGATAACAGATCAGTTTTTGGTCCCACCTACCACCCCCTTAGGCACGTGTGTCGTGGTCCCACCTGCACCCCTGCCCTGCCAGCATACACCACAATTCCCTCTAATTACCCCTCCAGAACTGTGCACTCGCTTCCCCCAGCCAGTCCTGATGGCATTGCCAGACCTCCACCCATCTTTGTCCAACCTTTCTACTGCCTTGTGATGGAGCAGGTGCAGGTGCAACATCCTCCTGGCAGCTTGTCTCCTGAAATCTGTGCTCCTTCTTTGTCTTAGAAGTGGTGCAAGACAAAAGGCAATGTTTTGTGCTTGGTTGGTTGGTTTTGGTTTGGTTTTTTCTATCATCATGGGGTCTACAGAGTTTTAAGGCCAGAATCCTCAGGTTTCTTCTCTCCTCTCTGAGATGGTTCAGAGCCAGGTCTTTGACTTCATTCTTGTACAAAATGAGATGAAGGTGATATCTTGACAGGATCTTGAATATTGATTATCTCCATTTTCCCCCCTTTGTTTCCCATCTAAGGGAGGTGAGTATTTCTCTGTGCAGGGCCAGGGCCAGTTCTATTACTTCCAAGGGCATAATTCTCACCTGAAAAGGAAACAGGCAGTAAGGTGTGGGGAAGGTGGAGGGTGCATGCTAGGAGTTTGCCTCCCATCCAAGGGGGATGTCTGATTGTATTGTGCTTTGGTGTCACTGTCATCCCTTTAGTTACAAACACCTTATAGCATCTGTTTTTAAAGTATTTTTCTGAAGTTAGCAAATACTTTCACCATTCTTTCTAGAGCACTGACTTTTCATTCTTAAATTAGTCATCTTTCCCTTTCTTACTTCCATTCATTTTTTTAAAGGAAATTTGAAAAGAAATAAAAATCATACATAATATGTTTCTTAGTTTTCCTAGTCTATATAATTTTAAGCCAGTCTAATTACAAGAAAAACTGACAGTGGCCAATCATTTAAGACAGTTTGAAAAACACAGAGAAGGCTTCTCATTGTCATCTGCTGCCAGAAATCATCTTTTTCTGAAGGCTTTATTAGCTTTCAAAACACAGAACCCCTGGGAGGTAAAACGAAGCTATTCACAATCAGACATGTCATAAGGTTAAGTAAATATCCTGTGCTTTCCTGAAAGCAATTTTAATAGGGCTTCCAGGGAAAGCATAAAAAAAATAAAAGAAAAATGAGGGTACTTGAGAAGAGAAAGGGACCAAGATTGAGTTTATGAGGATAAAAGAAAGCTATTTCCTAAAATGTCCCTAGAATGACCAAATAATTATTTCAGTCTCTTTCATCTGAGTTAAGTTCAGTTTCCAATCTCCTCTTTATTTAAATGATCAGGCTACCAATCACAATTTGCCTATTAATAGCCACTGGATATATTTATAAGGTTCTCTAGCAATATTTCTGCATAGAACTAGACAATATAAAAATATTCTGAACTTCCTTAAGCTGGGGGAAGGCTATACTAAGCTTCTTTTTATCTGCTCATTTCTTTAATATAATTCTAAAATGGCCCTATAAAATAACTGACAAATCTATAGGAGTCTGAAAAAGGTATTGGAAGGGAAAAATCAACTCTCACTCTCTCTCTTATAGATAGATAAATAGATAGATAGGAGCTATATAAAAGGGGTTTTTTTCTAACTTCTGTTCACACTTGAAAAAAATTGTTGAATATTGTGATACATGTCTATAGATATAAGATAATAAATTTTAATGAATGTGAGTTTGAGTTACATAGTAATATAGAGTAGATCTTAAATCTGACGCTTTTGTAAGCTATTTTAACAAGCAAGCAAAAACATCAGGAAAAAATATCTTGCTTTATCTTTTGTTGTTGTGTTTTTTTAAATTCAGTATCAATTTTTTTTTCTTGTGTACAAGCAAGTTAGAACCAACCCATAACTGACCCTACAATGGGTTTTCAGAGGCAGTTGATTGCACATCCTTCTGTGGAACAGCTGGTGGCATTGAACCTCATGCCTTTGGGATTGCAGTGCAGCTTCTTACCACTAGGTCACCAGAGATCATAAAATCTTCATAACATTTTCTTTTATTTATTGATTTGAATACAATAGTTCATTTACATTGGTTTTCATGCACATACATTGTTTTGTAAAATCTTTCCTTTATATTGTGTTTCAGGCAATCATTTCTACGCGTTGTATTTTATAGAATTAGTTCCTAATTCATTTGGAGAAAAATGTTTTTCTAACAGATAACTTTTCTTTTCCTTCACTTTGCCATCTCCCCAGAAGCCTATGTTACCAGTGAGCAGACAACATTACAGGAAATGGTCACACAACTAAATTGGCATCATCAGAAAGATGTTCAAGGTTATCCTGCTAGTAAGAACCAACAAGAAAGTCTCTAGAAGGTGAACTTTCCAGAAAATTGGAAATCTTATTAAAATAAACATGTCCTCAATTTTGTGTGTTCTGACATGTTAGTAGGAATTCTATTCTTAGTAGCACTGAGAATGAATATATATGTGTGTATGTGCATGAGTGTAACTCACTGTTTGTGAGATTAGGTTTTATAGAGTTGACTATATATCTCATAGTGGCCCTGTTAACAACAGGTCTGAACTTGACCATGCTCCGTACCAACCTCACTGCCTCTGACATGCTTGAATGTATTGTTGCAGTCACCATGTCAGTCGATCTTGCTGAAGGCTTTCCTTTTGTTCTGTGACCCTCCTCGTTTCTCAGCTGGTTGTCTTTTTCCAAGAACTGGGCCTTCCTGACATCATAGACTAAGAAGATGAGAAATAATTTTAACTTCCTTGCCTCCCCGGAGGACTCTGTCAATACTTTCACCAAGACATGCTTGTTTGTTCTTCGTTCAGTTCAAGAGAGATGGAATACTCTTCTCCAGCACCACAACTCAAAGGCATCAATTCTGCTTCTGTCATTCTTAGCCATTGTCCAACTTTCAGATGCATGTGAACTAACTAACATGAAAAGACCATGGCATGGATGAGGAATACCTTAATCTTTTAACAGGTATTGTTGCTCTTCAGCACTTTGAAGAGGCTATTGATAGCAAATTTTCTCCATACAACACATCTGTTAATTTTTTGACTGCTCTTACCAAGGATGTGGATTGTGGATCCAAATAAAATGAAATCATTGACAAAATCAATCTTTCTTCTATCATACTGATACCTATTGGCCCAGTGATGAGAATTTTTATATACTAATCTCCTGCAGCAAATGTTTCAAGCCTTCAACACTTTAAGCAAGCAAGGTTATGTCATCTGCATAATGCAGGTTGTTGGTGAATCTTTCTCCAGTTCTGTTGCCACATTCTTCATTACTGGGTCTTGTAAATGGTTAAACACTGGACTAATCAAAAGGTTGACTGCTTGATCCCACCAAGAATATTTTGCTCAAAGGCCTGCAATTTCTCTTGAAGTTCATAACCATGACATATACTCAACATGAATCAGAATCAACTCAACAGCGACCAGGTTTGATAATACTGGGATGTATTACAAGAATGGAGACTGTTTGATATAAAATACAGTTTGTTATAGACCAGATAGATAGACATAACTAAAAATTATAAATTAGCAAATATCATCTTATTTCACAAAGTTAAGCCAGAACTTACACATTTCAGAACCATTATGAGATGGAAAATCTATGAGCAGTGATGAAAGGCTATTATTTGTGGTTTCAGGATTACTGTAGCATCAGTTGTATGTTAAATTAATGGCACAAAAACCCTTTCAAATGAAAAATCCATGAAGAATCTATTATAGCTGCTAACTTACATAAACTTATATATAGCAGCTAACATTCATAAGAGGAAATAAAAAAAATTCATGAAACACGATTAATATCCACATCAAATACTCTGAGAAGAAAAAAAAAACAGAAAAGGTAGTGCTGATGTTTGGCCTCATCCCAGGTATTTTGTATTCAGTAATTTATACCTGGACTTATTTGTGGTCTGTTCCGTTTGCAAACGTGATCTGAAGGTTCTCATATGCATATGAATTGGCAGAATTTGTTATAAAGCCTCAAAGAAACATGTGCCACAAGCACCACATTACAAAGTAATAATTCTCCTTCGGCTCACTCCGTCCTTCTCACCTGCTTGGTGACGGTCCAGTGAAGCAGACAAGAGTCACCTCCAATGATGTGACACAACATGACATGCCAATCAAGGATTGTTTCAACAACAATGCAGTCTGCAGTGGAAGATGTGTCCTTTGAAAGAAAAGAGCTTTTACATTTGAGTTAGAAAAAGAAAAGGATAAAAAGAAGGGCTAATCCAAAACTGAAAGGGGAGGAAAATGCATTATCAATCCAAATGTGGCTTGCTGAGTCATAAGGAAATTGAAATTGCTGTAAGGAAGGAAGGTGGCCAGCAGCACTGATGAAAGCCCTGAGGAAATGCTGAGAATTAGATCGTTGCATCGTAATTATTCTATGGTGGCCAGCTCCCCGGCCGTCTGAGGGAAAGATGGTGGAAAATGAGTTTCCTTCTCACTGAAAGATATGTTTAAATTAACTTGCGTAAGCGCTGGTTTGAGCCAGGAGGCGTCCTTAAGCCCAAAGGCAGCTGGGAGAGGAAGTGGCCATGTTGTTACTGGTTGGCTCCTCCCAGTGTGTTGGGAAGTTCTCCTTGCCAGAAGGAGCATGGTAGTATGAGCGCAGGAATTGTGGCAAGCTTTTGGAGTCAACTGCTTTCCCGGGCATGTGTTTGATGTGCAGGTTTGCTCTGTCCCCTGGAGCGAGGCTAGCCAGCCTGGGCCTAGGCTTTGATCCAGGAGGCGTCCTTAAGCGGCACCACTTCCGAAATGTCTTGCTTCCAGAAACTCTATGTACGAACAGTGCTCAGGTTGTTCATTCATAGGGTTCCTATGAGTCATCTATGACTCGACAGCACCAAGCAAAAATAACAACCACAGCAACAAAGAGAGAGCTATGTTGGCCTAGTGGAAAGGAAGTTATGCTACCAAGCCGAACATGGGTGATTTTCATCTGCGGCCCTCGGCCAGGTTCAAATTGTTTTCCTGTCAAACATTCTTCTAGGTAGTATAGCACTGGTCTGTGTGTTTCTGTACAGAGGTAACTCGTGGTTGCTGTGATGCTGAAGCCTGTGACAGTGATGTGCCAATCGTGGTAATGGGTACCCATGGTGGACAGTGTTGGCTGGAGCTTCCTGACTAAATCAAGACTGGAAGCAGGAGCAGCATACACTTCCGAAATGGCTTGCCTCCAGAAACTCTATGTATGAACAGTGCTCAGGCTGTTTGTTCATAGAATTGCTGTGAGTCATCAACAACTAGACGGAACCAAACAACAACAACATCAACAACAAGCACTGGTGGCCTAGTGACAAGAAGCTGTGCTGCAATCCCAAAGGCTTATGGTTGGAGGCCACCACCTGCTCAGTGGGAGAGGGATGGGGAATCTCCTCTTGTATGATTAACTGCCTCTGAAAACTCACCAGAGGGTCAGTTATGGGTCGGTTCCAACTCAACAGTACACAACAACAATAGGATGCTATTAGTTAATAGACACTAATTAACCACCTCTTTAAAGAGGTGTTTCCACTGTGGATATCATCATGGGCATGGCCCCTGCTCTCTTTGAGTTTACAGTCCAAAGAGAAGAAAAATGTTTATGATGTCACATTTGATTACTTTTTCTAGTGTGTGCTCAAAGGAATTCAAGGGTGCTAGGGGCTTTTTGTGGAGAGGTTTCAAGGTAACCTAATCTAGCCTGGAGTAAAGGGAGCTGGGTTTGCATAGTCGATAGGGACATGCATTACTGACACCACTTCTGTAGCAGCTAAAATCCACAGTGGCCGCACAGGAGAAACATGGACTATATCTTTTCATCTTTACAGCCTCTGAAAGTCCAGTGGAGGTTCAGCTGTGAAGAAGTTTAAACCACAGCAATGAGGTTTTTGAGTCTAGGATGACAGTACAGAATGGTTTTGAGATTACAGTGACAATTTTCTTCCACAAGAATGTAAATCATAATAAATACAACCCGTTGTTGATGAAATCCTCTTTAAGACATCCAAATGGTTTTTAGATCTTTAGGTAAACAATTGCAGGATGAGGAGATGTGTGCCTCCTGGATACCTCATTCCATTTTGGAATAATTTTGTTTCAGAATGAGAACAACTGATTCTTCTCTCAATTCCACATTTTCGTCTGAAGCCTATCACTTTAAAATCAAGTGGAATGAATGAGTTTAATTCTTGTTCTCTTTGACCATATGAAAATATTTGAATACGATTGCCCTTCCCCCTCAACCATGAGACTTTTCATTTTGAACTAAATAGGTATCATTTTATGATGGGATTTCTCAAGATTCCTCAGTAATCCTGAACTATAATGACAGATACTATGTTTCCCTTCTTAAACTGTGGTACGGTACTCCTAGAAACCTTGCTTTTAGTCCACTGTTATGTGATAGGGAGGGAATGATGGAGGGAGGGAGCAGGAGAAAGAGAGAAAATGAGCTGTGGTTATTAATATCTACACATTTTCACAACTTTAACATTTTTTGTTACTCCTTTACCCATGTAATTAAGGTGGTGTCAAGTTGAGGATGACCCAGAGTGACCCTGTGAACAATAGACCTAACCCCTGACCTGGCCTGTGCCGTCCTCAGCATCTTTGATGGATTTAAACCCATTGTTGCAGTCACTATGTCAATCCATCTAGTTGAGGGTTTTCTTCTCATTTTCTGACCCTCCACCTTTCCAAACATTATGTGACTCACCAAGGAATAGCCTCTCCAAGCAACATGTCCAAAGTATATGAGGTGAAGTTCTATGCTGTTTGCCTCTGAGGAGCACTCTGGCTGCACTTTTCCCAAGACATCTGTGGTTGTTATTTTGGCATTCCAGAAAGTATTGAAGTATTCTGTGCTCTTTTGCAGCACCACACCTCAAAGGAATCAATTCTTCTTCTGTCTTCCATATTTCATTTTCCAGCTTTCAGATGCAAAGCAAGTGAAGAAAATACCATGGCCTCAATCAGGTACACCTTATCCTTTGAACTGACATAATTTCTCCTCAGTAATTTGGAGAAGTCCCCGATGGCTGACTTCCCAGTGTATCTCCTAGTCTCCTGATAAAAGGTATTGATTGTGGATCCAAGCAAGATGAAGTTGTTAACAATGCCAATCTTTTTTTAATCAATCATGATGAACTGTTCATCAGTCCAGTTGTGCTGATTTTTGTCTTCTTGATGTTGAGAGGTAAGCCGTACTGAAGGCTGTGGTCTTTGATCTGCTGCTACAAGTATCTGAAATCTTTTCACTTTCAGCAAGCTAGATTGTGTTGTTTGCATAATGCAAGTTTTGGGTGAGTCTTCCTCCAATCCTGATACCACATTTTTCTTCATAGAGTCTAGCTTCTTGAATGATACCCTTAGTGTACAAATTGAATAGTTATAGAGAAAGGACACAGCTCTGGCATACACTTTTCCTGATTTTAAAGCATGCCATGTTCCCTTTATCTGGACAACAGCCTCTTGGTGTAGGTATAGGTTTCATATGAGTACAATGGACTATTCTGGGATTTCAGTCCTTCTGAATGTTAGCCATAGTTTAAGATCCACACGATCAAATGTATGTGCATAAACAATAATACACAAATAGAGATTCTTCTGGTGTTTTCTGTTTTCACTGCCTTTTAGGACTTAACGTTGATTTTTACCAAACTTTTGTCTTATTTGGTGCAGGCCGGTGTGACAATTAGAAATTCCTGACTGGCAGTCCGCCACTCATTGCCTGTGGGAGTCTCTAAGTCTTAGGAGATGATATGATTATGTTGACTTCTATGAACTTAGGATAATTATTAAAAAAACAAACTAGGAATAAACAAGCAAAGAAAATTATTCTCATGTGTTTATTTTACATTTTTATAGCCGTGTGTGTGTGTGCGCATGCTGATAGCCTCTAACAAACACACTGCCGTCAGCCAGTGCTGACTGGGTTCTGGATCTGAGGGTCATAACCACTGCATGAAGTGAACTACCTTGGAGATGTCTCTAATCTCTGAACACAGATAAGGATTTTATAAGAATTGGGTTATTATACATAAGTACCTGATTACCCTTGATGGCCAGATTTTCCTCTTATAAAAAAGCTGAGGAAGATGGCTTCGTCTGCAAATGATAGAAGAATCAGAGTGAATTTGGTGGATGGGGAAAGAGACCTCTTCAGTGTGAGATGCATTTATATTGTGGGCTAAGTGTTTCCAATTTTGAATACTAATGTGATGGTGTTGGTTTTATATTCTGTCCTGGAAAAAGTGGATAATCATTGGACAGAAAAAATAGTCTGGAAGTAGGATCTACATTGAGTTCCAGAAAGAAGTACACAGATGGTGCTGGACTTAACAAAGAGACTTTCTGCAAACAAAGTATATCCTGCCAGCTAGGTGTCTCCATTTATTAAAGTTATAGTCCTTTCTCCTGGCTCCAGTTTGCCTTCAAAGTCAATAATTATATGTGAAGAAGATCCTTGTTTTCAGTCCTTAGATTGTGTAAGCATGAGTCTACAGAACTCCATTAAACAGAGAAACTGCACATGTAAAGCATGCTCTGAGGGTATCATTGGTTTTTGTTTGGTTTGAATTTTTCTTTATAATGTAAAGCACACACATGCATATCCTTTCCTTCTGAAAATATAGCCTCCTGTTCTTTCTTTCAGTGGGAAGGCCATGCATCTGGGATATGTTGTTTCTGTCCAGTCTAGAATAGTGACCTTCAAGAGGACCTTTTTGAGGACAATAGCAGTTCTCAGCATCTGTTTTTTAACCGAAAACTGGTGCAAGCCTGTATACACTTTGCCAGCACCATCTTGAATAAGGAGGAAAGTCATGGCAATTTTCGTTTGAACCAATGAATACAAGTGATTGCTAAGCTTTTCACACTGCATTTTCGGAGTGATGATGTGTGTTTCCATTTGATCAAAGTCCTCCTAGCTTCACAGGGACATTCTCTTACCTGAGGGGAATTGTGCTCCAGGAATCCAGGAACCCATTGCCAAAACTGCCACTGCTAGCACTAACACCACCATTACCACAGCCACCAAGACTACCACCATCAACACTGATACCACCACAGCCACAGCCACAACAAACAAAACTACCACCAGCACCACAATAACCACAGCCACCACTACTACCAGAACTACTGGCAATACCACCCCACTACCACCAATAGAATTGTAGGCAAGAGTCCTAAATGACCCTCAGAACTCGTTCATTTGGAAGGATATCTCCATTTTTATCCTTAAAATTAATTTAATTAAAATAGTAGAGCAAGTGTCATTTATCACATAAATATAAAATATTCTCTTGTGCATTTGTGTGTACATGCACGTGTGTGTTAAAATGTCTAAGCAAGTGAATGGCCCATGATTCCTTGTGATTATGTTCACACTAGACCATCCACAGCCTGGGGACCTTCACAGAGAATGTCTCAGCACTAATGCCTCACTGATGGACTGCATCATTGCTGGGGCTGCTTAGGTCTCTAGGCTGATCTGGAGAGGGTGAAACCAGGCTGCTCCCTGGATGCAAGGATTCTGAAGCTCCATCTGACATACTTCGGACATGTTGCAAGGAAGGACCAGTCCTTGAAGGGGGAAATTATGCTTGGAAGTGTGGAGGGACAGCACAAGAGAGGAAGACCCTGGATGAGATGGATTGATTCAGTGACTGGGGTAATGGGAGTAGGCGTATCATAGAAAATATGGTTGGCTCAGGATAGAGCAGGGTTCAGAACTGTTGTTTTAATCACATGTCGCTGTGATTAGGTATTATTTGCATGTCAAGAGTCCAGAATAAGAGCTGCATAGTAAAGTGGACTGGGGAGCCCGGATTGTATAACAACGAAAGAATTTTTTTTTTCCTTTTCAAAAGAAACGCTAACTGGGGGGAGGGATTGGGAGAGAAGAAAATGTTCAACAATGAATGAATGGAGTTTCCAGTTCTCTATAAACTTTCATTAAAATCTCAATTAAAAAACCACCACCGCAACAATAACAAAAAAGGTCCCTATGAGTTGTAGGAGACTTGTCAGCACATAACGACAATTGACTGACCACATATGACCTCAGGCTGTTTTGGTCTGTGCTACTTCAGATATATACTATTATGTGTTTAAGGACAAAGCAGACATTCTTTTTTTATCACTAGAAATGTATTATTAGCATCATGCTTGTTAAATACAGTCTTGATACCACCAGTAAAAGTTAAAGGCAATCTCTTTGTATGTGTCTATGCTGTGAAGTCAACACATCTGGAATGCGTGTGAGGACATAGCATGTCTCTAAAGAGTTTTCCAGGCTGTAATCTACTTGGAATCAGATCTCTAGGGCTGCTTATTTTATGTAGAGCCTCTGGATAGGTTTGAACTATCAACTTTTCAGTTAGCAGCCAAGATTTTAATCATTGTCCCACCAGAAAACTTAAAACATTTTACTGCCATTGATGAATCTGGATCATAATATTTTATTGAGAATCCTGAAACAGAGAGAAATTAAAGGAATACTTCCGTCAAATAAGCAAGCTCATTGTTGTCATATATTATCAATCTAGAACTGTCTCATAGCTGACCCTCCAGTGAGTTTTCAGAGGCAGCAACTTGCATGGAAAGAGATTGCCTCACTTTCTTTTTCAAAGCAGTCGGTGGATTCAAACCACATGCCTTTGGGTTGGAAACACAACTCATCAGTAAGCCATTGTTTAAGATTAAAAAGCATAAATGGAATAAATTTCCTAGGAAAAACAGGGATTATGACTGCTGAAAACATTGTGTTGACATTTGACTGAGAAAGAAAAAAAAATTCCAAGAATCAGAAGGACTAGAATTCAGAGCCTCAGGAGAAAGGTGAAATATGAACGAATCAAGTGACTATTGGAGGGAGAAGTGAGGTCCAAGCACTTGTGTTTTGATGAACGTGAGATGTCGTCTAGAAATTGAGGGGAAAGGTAATCAAATGACAGTGTACTGAAAACGTTGTGGTGCCTCTATGGAAAAAAGATCTTAAACTGGTGCTGCATTTGTGTCATAATCTCCTGTAATTTTGAACCTTTGGGATGTCATTTTATACAGAACACAATTTGATTAATTCATTGCATAAAGGATGCTGAGTTTGGAACAACCTTCAATTCCTACTAGTCCAATTTTTTTCTGAATTAAAACATAAGAAAATCAAGACCCACAGATGCAAACTGATGGGTCAGAACCAGAATCCATGTAGATATGAAATCAGATGTTCCTGTTTTGAATCTTATTTTTAAACAATAATGGGGGACATTTCCCCCGGAAAAGTAGAATCATCCACTTCTAAAATGCCTTGGTTTTCCCCATTTTTGCCTATTCTTCATATCATTTCACTACATTGCTGCTACTGCTGTTGTGTGATATCGAGGTGAAACTGACTCTTAAACTGCCTCCCCCAGTGAGTTTTCAGAGGCAGTAAATCAGGAGGACATGGTCCACCTTTTCTCACCGAGCAGCTGGTGGATTGAAGCGTGAGCCTTTTGATTGGCAGTCCTTACTCCGTAGGCCACCAGAGTTCTTTTCACCACATTGTGGGTGTTTTTTCTCATTGCCGGCTTTGTTTATTAATGTTATTATATAACATAAGAATCACATAAGAATCTTATACTTAATTTTATATCAAAATCAACTTTTATCTCTTTGATTTTCATCAATATTTTTTAAAATGTCATATTCTAAATTTTGGAATTATCTTTTTATCTCTGTAACTTCTATAAATGGGTATTACATGTAAGTCACTCTTTAAATGTTCCTTTTATCTATAGTGTTGTTTCTCTATTGAAAAAATTTAGAAAGTATTCTAGAACTAGTTATAAATCCAGAAAGCTATAGGCCAATTTCATACTCAAACTAGGTTTTAAACAATAGTTTAGAGATACATAAAAGCATGCTCATAAATATATTATCATAAATAGTCTTTAAAATAAGAGTAAACTTTCATCTTCGGTCCATTGTATAAACACTAGAACATCATTGCCTCCATCATTACACAAGTACAGAGTTGTAATTCCCAGGATAATATTTATCTCATGTGGATTCTCTAGCAGTGTATGTGCAATAATTTCTTTTCTTTTGCTTTAATTTTCTATTTATTTACAAAATTTGAAGACAAATTTGAACAAATTCTTTCCGTTTCCCTCACCCATTAAATTGTGCAACCCCATGATTAATCTCCCCTACCCCTGCACATCCTCATCCCTCTGCTTCCAGCCTCCCCATCTTCCTGGATCCTTATACTCATTTCCTAAACAACATGCCTTCGCAAACTCTGGGAACTTTGATAAATGTCGGTAGTTGTACAGAGCCTTCAGGCCTTTTGTTCATAGGGTCTCTATGAGTCACGCTCAACTCAAAGGCAATCAACAACCACCACGATTTTTTATTACAATTTGAACACTCACTATATAAGAATGATTTAGTGAAGACTACTTTAAAAAATACTTCACAGGAAAGAAGTATGAAGGCTCTGCGATTGCCAGACAAAGGGGCTGCTGGTGAAGGCAGAGCAGAAGGAAGCTTTTCTCAAATGCTGAAATCCTTTCAAGGGCAGAATATTGAGCATCTGTTGTTTGAGGAGAGGTAGATTCGTATGAACGCTCACCATTTTCTACAGCTGAGGAGAGAAGGCCTGTGCACATGGCAGGACTAAGGATGTCACCCAGCAGTGAGGACGTCACCCAACACTGTGGACATCACCCGGCACTGAGGACTGAGGACGTCAGCCGACACTGAGGCCGTCACCTGGCACTGAGGCCGTCACCCAGAACTGAGGACGTCACCCAGCACTGTGGACGTCACCCGGGCACTGAGGACTGAGGATGTCACCCAGCAGTGAGGATGTCACCTGGCACTGAGGATGTCAATCCTCATGGCCACCACGTCTAGGAGGGTAGAGCACCCAGAAGCAGGTGTAATGCTGTCGCTGCGTTTGTCCTTATACAACCCCCATGGGACTCTGTATTTTCATTTTGGGAAATGACGGCATCTGCAATTTGTGTTAACTCTTTTGTTATATTGTTATATGCTTCATATGTTCCATGGAAGTGTGTCTAAGGCACTGCTTCTAAGATATTTCCTCTTTGAGTTTTTGTTTGTTTGTTTTTTTCTACCAGTGGGCAGTTTTCTCATCTAGCCTGCTTCATGGGATCTGATAGAGAAGTAACCTCTATGTGCATTTCTGGATAACATTTGCTGACAAATTGTCCACAGCTGTGCAAATCATCCACTGCACCCCCATTTAAAAGCACCTTTAACATCTAAGGGCAAGGAACAGTGGTTGTGTGATGATTTTTTGTTGTTTTTTGTTTTTGGTTGTTTTTTTTTTTTTTATCCTGGAAAAAATCAACAAGAAAGCAGTTGAGTTTCACTTAGATGGTGAGAGGTGCTTCTAACAATTTGATGCTAAGGAAAAAAACAGACTTGTATTAAAAGAAGAAAAAAATCCCAGACAATCTCAAGTGACTAAGGAACTGGGAGCCTATCTCAATCCAATTCAGTTCTGCTGATTATATTTCTTGAACGTCTCTAGAATCAATTTTTCACCTGCTCTTCACAGCTGTATTCACGACAACAGGCTCCTTCTCAAACCATCCTTCACACTGTACCCAATTTTAACTCTCTAACACCAAGTTTGATCATATCAAACCTCTGTTAAATACTAAACAAAAACCTGAAAAACCTATCGTAGCCCCCAGAATAAGGTACCGAATTTTCAACATAGCATCAAGCTTCCAACAGCCAGTACCACGTCAGGTGCTCACACTCACCTCTGACTGTACGACTTGCCTTTATTCATGAAACAATGTCCTTTCCCCACTCCCTCACAGATATGTCCTATCCTTTTCCAGAAATGTCTGTGCTGGGCACTTATCTGCCTACTTCATTGCTTCTAATGCCAATAACCTCTTCGGGCTCATAAATGTTCACCATTAGGGTGAAAGTTAATTACCACCTACCTCTGGTAGTCCATCCATAGGGACTTGTGCTACTCACCCCAAAGAGGTAGGTCAAGTCCATTGTGGCTCTGGAAGAGAAAGATGATCAATCCCTTCTCATTCAATTTACAGCCTCAGAAAACTTGTTGAGGGGTCAGCTTTGTGTTGGCTCTGACTCCGTGCTAAAGAGTTTGAGATTTTGTTGATAAATTCTGTTTCTTTTCCATTTTCATAAGAAGATGGTAAGCAAGTTCACCTGACTTCCATTTCTGTGAGTGTTACCCTTTCCTTGCCCTGCTTTTTGACCTTCTGAATGATTGAGTGCCTCATCCACATTGTCATATTTCAGGGCAAAGAAAGTTGGAATTTCCACTGAATTAATGTGTTATTCAGTAATCATTATAAATTTAGTATGTGCGCAGACAAATAACCTATCCTTTAAATAAGTTGCTAATTAGGGAGAAATCTACAATGATTTAATAATTTAAAACAGTGACAAAAAGGAAATTGTATCCAAAATTTAATGGAGACGATTCAGAAACCAGACAGGATGTGATGTGTTCATAATTAAGGTTCATGAGAGAGGTTAAAGCTTCAATTAAAACATGACGTAAGTTGACAACCTGCAGAGGACAACTGAATAAGATCTACGACGGAAGGACAAAAATGACAGCAGAAATCAGAGATGGCTTTGAGGAGCTTGCGTTCAGTGGGGCCCATTTACTTCAGGGAATAGTAGAAGACTTTAGTAATATCTGACTCCCTCAAGATGGATCCAACCCATGGCGAGTCTCCAGCTTGCTTCTGAGACTGTAAATCTTGTTAGGAGATTTCCAAGCTTTCTCACCTGATTGCTGGTGAAATTCAATCAACTTCAGTTACCAACAAGATATATTACAGACTATTGAACCAGGGATCCTTT
This sequence comes from Elephantulus edwardii, assembly GCF_000299155.1. Lineage (NCBI taxonomy): Eukaryota > Metazoa > Chordata > Mammalia > Macroscelidea > Macroscelididae > Elephantulus > Elephantulus edwardii. The sequence goes on from NW_006400015.1 coordinate 3,483,613, forward strand.
CCATGATGAAGAGGTAATAGGAAAACACATCATGGAATGTTGTCTCACTTGGACTTAAATGGAAGATTGCAAATAGAATCCATGTCTTACATTTCTCTAAGATTTTTATGTTGATAACATTAAAATTCCAGGTGAAATTATCTATCATTATATGTGGCATATAATAAGTATTCAAGAGTATTAAGTTAATAACTGGAAGAAAGTAAGTCATTTTTCTGTGATTAATACATGTGGATAATGATTCAACCTAAGCAGTGAACTTTGGTAAAATGCCAGAATCAAAAACACCGTGGTTTTTCCTTCCCTTTGTTTTCCTTGTGCTTGAAATCATAGGAACTTTTGCCCTACTTAATTAACAGAGAGGTTATAAGTCTTGGTTGAGGTAGTTAATCTTTCATTTAATTTATCCTAGCCTGATGTCAAGTGCTTCTCCAAAGTGCTGAAGAACAATGATGACCGTTTAAACACATCTTATCTGAGCCATGGTGTTTTCAGATGCCTCCCATGCATCTGAACATTGAATAGTAAGTGAGAATGGCAGAAGAAGCATCATGTTGCATCATGGTGTTGGAGAAGAATGTGAAGAGGACATGAACAGCTTAAGATATGTCTATGCTGGAGGAAGAGTATCCAAGGTGCTCCTTCGAGGCAAGGATAGTGAAACTCTGTCACATGTTTTAGGCTTGTCAGGAAGGGCCAGTCCTTGACAAAGACACCATGCTGGGAAAGGCAGTCAGAAAATAATAGGAAGACCCTCAAGGGAGTGGATTAACACAGTGGCTGTAACGATGGACCCCAGCATATCAGGGATGGTGAGAATGGTACCGGACAGGGCAAGGTTCAGAGTGGTTCTTTACAAGGTCGCCCTGAGGAACCTAACCCAACAAGGAGATGTCATCACTTTGTGCGATAGGAACTTAAGGAATTGTATAAAAAAACCAACAAAAATTGTGTGTGGGGGGGAACCCCACACAACAGCAGCACCACTGCCACCACCACCACCAAAGCCTCAACCAAATGAAACTAAGCATGAACGTTTTCTTAGAGGACACCACCTCTGGATTAAGAACGACTCTGAGGTTCATCTGTTCTAATTCTGTCTAGTTGGTGATAAGAAAACAAGAGCCAGGGAGACTTAGCAGCTGCGGAAAGGCACAGAGAGCGTAGCTGGACGGCTCCTGGAAGGACATCCCTGTGCTCCCCACACCAGCCCTCTTCCTGGTTGGGGTGGGCATCTTCCAGCAGAAGCGAGGTCAGCCTGAGTCTCTAGATTGTTCAGGTATCTCATTTGTACTCAAAGCAAACCCAATTTTAAGGCATGAAGAGATGCCCAGAGAGAAGGCCCAAATGACATTTGCAGCAAACCCGTTATTTCAATACATTAGCTACAGATTCAATAAAGGTAAAGCGGTTGTTAAGCTTTTCAACTTAAATGGTGGTGGCACGCACTGAAAATCACAAAACCAAAAGAACTAACAAAAGACACTGGGCCTTGAGCTCCACTATACTTTGAGATTTGGTGTTTGTGTCCCTCTCTAAATCACCTGAAATTTACAGATGCACCTGTAAACCGAGCAGGAGGTTGACCTCTTAGAGAAATAGAACTTCTTGTGTTGTCCCCCAAATGTGCACTGTTAGCAAAACTGGCCCTTGGCCCTAACCGGCCTAAAGGTTTACCAGTTCAGCCAAAATCAAGCTGAGCTTTGGGATTAGAGGTTTTTATGAAGCAGTGTCACCTTGTAGATGTCCTAGAAGTGTATGCAACAAGACATGTGGAAGAATAAATCAATATGCTACACATTTTTGCTCTATTTTGTTTGCTTGCCAAATTTCAGTTTTGAGCTTAAATACACATAACCTCAGTTCATTTTGCTGTCATAGGTAAGAAAAAAAAATCTAGGACATAATACTTTTTTCAAAGATACTGAAATACTCTTTGGATTGCACATGTTATTAAAGGAATTATGTTTTCTAGCTTTGGGTTAAAAATGCCTAGTGTTGTAGTTTTTAACTCTACGGAGAATTTTAAACACACACTTCAGTGATAATGGTACCTAGACCAGGAACCAGCTACCCTAACCAAACCTGGCACACCCTCACTGCCACTGAACTTCCTCCTCCAGTTGTTTTGTGGTTTTTTTTGGTTTGGTTTTTTAAAAAAAAATTAACAAGTCTTATAATTTGGACTGTGAATGTTTAAATGAATAGCTCTGAAAAATAGATACTAAGTGCATGATTGAATTTATAACATTTTTTTAAACATAGGGTAATTTCTTCAGTGGTTTTTATTTTTTAAGTTGATTTTCATTCAATAATTCATGTACTTTTTTATAAAACGAGTTACCATTGATCAGTGCCATTTTTTACAGAATCCCATCAGGTCCTCACTGTACCTGGCTCTCCCCTCACCTGGCTCTTCCATTCACTAATCTCAGGTCCTATCTCCTTCCTCTCCAATCCCTGTCAAGCCTTCATAACTATTTTTGCCTGTTTGTAAACTTTTCCTTACCCTTTTTTAAAAAATTAACCAGCCATGTATATTTTGTCCTGTATCGTTGATTACAGTTCGCACGATATCTGATTGTCCATTCATTTCACATTGGTTTTAACCTATCCCCTCACCAATTTCAATAATTTTCATTGTCTATTCATTTCTTATCCCACTGTAACCATTCTCCTTTTTTGTAACAGTGATTCTATATAGTATTTGTCCTTTTGTGATTGAGTTGTTTACCTCCGCATGTTCTCTAGAATTTTCCATGTTGTGTAGTGTTTCATGAGTTCTGAATCACTTTTCGGTGCTGCAGCCACTCCCCAGTGTGAAAAGTGTGAGGACTGCATGGGGACGACCTGATCTGATCTTTACCAATTCCTAAAAGGGGAGCTGTCCCCATCAACAACATCACCAAATATTTTCCGAGTCTGTGGCTTCCCTTTTTACCCTGTTGGAGAATTTTTTGGATGTGCATAGGGATTTAAGTCTTATGAAGGTTCCATTCATCTTTTTTATCCTCCCCTCACTGTAGATTTTTCAGGATGCTTGGAAGACTATGTTGTGGATTAGGACTTCTAGAGTTCTTCCAAGCTTTTCTTTAATGAAGTTTATAGTCTTTGGTTTTAGTCCTAGATCCATAGTATTCCACTTTGAATTGGCTTTTGTGTATGGACTGAGGTGTGACTCTTGCTTGAGTTTTCTGCAGATAGTTTTCCATTTTTGCCAGCACCATTTCTTAAAAAGGCTGTCATTTCCCCACTTAACTGATTTCATCTCCTTGTCAAAAATCAGTTGTCCATAGGTATATAGGCTGATTTCTGGATTCTAAATTCTATTCCGTTGATCGATGTGTCTGTCATTGTACCAGTACCACACTGTCTTGACCACCATAGCATTGTAGTAGGATTTTAAATCAGGAACTGAGATACCTCCTACCTTGTTTTTCTTTTTAAGGAGTGCTTTGCTTATTCTGGGCCTCTTTCCATTCCAAATGAAACTGGAGATTGCCTTTTCCATCTCATTGAAGAATGGAATTGGTGTTTGTATTGGGATTGCATTGAACGTGTAAATTGCCTTTGGTAGTATTGTTATTTTCACAATATCGAGTCTTCTTATCCATGAGCAAAGGATATTCTTCCACATCTTCGGTTCTCTTTTTGTTTCGTGTAATAATGTTTTGTAATTTTCTTTGAACAGATCCTTTGAGGCAATGTCATGACAAATAGAGAAAAGACTGAGGTGGTTAATTATTTCCTCTTGGTCAAATCTACATCAACGTCTTTGGCATCAGCAGTCAGGAATTAAAAAACTGAGTTGCCTTGATAAAAATCTGTTGTCAAGAATTAGTTGAGTGCTAAATAGCAATGTTGTGAGTCTACAGACTAGGTGAGCCTGAACAGACCATGATTTTCTCAATTACTTGCTGTTCATTATAGATCTGGACAGTGGTCAGGGATGGCTCTAGAAGAACTGATGCCTTTGACTTGTAGTGGTGGAGAGGCGTACTGAACATACTACAAGAGAGCAGAAAGATCTGTCCTGGAGAAGGTGAAACTAGTTTGCTCCTTGGAGACAAGGATTTTGAAGGTCCTTCCAATCCTAAGGCATATTGCCCTGAGAGAACAATCCTGGGAGAAGGACATCATGTTTGGAAGGGTGGAGGGATCAGTTCAGGAGAGGAAGACCCTGAATGAGATGGACTGATGTGGGGACTGTGGCACTGGAGTCAGGTGGGTCAGAAATGTTGAAGTTGACTCAGAATAGGGCAGGATTCAGGTCCATTGTTCATAGATTTGCTGCACATTGTATTTGACTCAGTTGCACATAACAACAACAACAAATGGGAGGAGAAGTCCCATCTTTCTCCTTGCAGCAGCTGGTGTATTTGAACCACTTGCTCTTGGCTTAGCAAAAAACTCAGAAACTTAGAAAAAACTCATTCCCACTAATCACCAAAACTACCATATCTAATTGAGGAGTCTTGGTAAATACAAGTAGTCACTATTGGGTTTTGGTTTTTTGCTTTGCTTTTTATTGTATGATTGTTTATTATCATATTTTCTGAGTGTGAGATTTACTGATATGTCACCAGGGTGCTGGTGTGTGAGTGCTGGCATTCCATCCAGGGAACGTGAACATCTCTGGGTATGTAGGACTCTGCTGTTAGAGGGACAAGGGACGACAAAGTACTTTGTCCTCAAAGGGCTGGATTTATGGTCTGTAGCTTGTGAAAGGATCTATTTGTATGGTCAGTTTTTATATTACTTTTGGAGTTCCCTTCAAATGAAATCTGTTACACACACGGTTTTTGTGTCCTGTAGCATCAGAACTGACACATAGATGACCCTCCAGTAGGCCTTCAGAGACAGTTAATCACACAGCACACATAGTTCTTTAAACTCTGATACTGATGGAAAATGCCAACTTGAGTATTATTGGTTTCATTGTGCTTAATAATTTGTTTTTACAAATGACTGCTATCCCCTAAGCTTTATCTGCTCTCTCATCACAGTGTTGATGAAGGATAACACATACACAGTGGATTCCCAGGAAAATGAACCAATATGTCTTGGAAGAAATGCTATCAGAGTGCTCCTTAGAAGCACAACTTAGAAGTTGGACTTTGAATCATGTTGTTTGTTATCAAGAGGGACCAATCCCCAGAGAACAGCATCAGCCTTAGTAAAAAACAAGGTCAGCAAACAAAGGATGACTTTAAATGAGACAATTGACACACAGATACAACAGAAGGCTCAAATAGCACACTCGGTAGACAGCACACACAGTAGGGACGATGCTCCAGTGAACATCAGACCGCCAGGGGCTGGAACTTTCTCAGGGACACCTGATGACAGCACTGGCCTACTCCCTTACCAGCCACACCCACTGTCAATGGGAAGAGGGACTTTCACTGCTGATGTTATTCGAAAGAAACTCAAGACCAGTAAAAACTTAGTGATGAGAACCCAACAGTCAAAGCTAAAATGGTGAAGTTCTGAACCAACAGCAGGTGTGACTGTGTTCTTACGGCAGATCAACAGAAGAGATTTGTGAACTCAGTTCCACATCTCTACAACAAAGGGAACATTGCAGCACATCACGTATGTTGCTTGTTTCCTAGGATTCTGGTGGCTTAGTGGTGAGGAATTGCACTGCCAGCCCAAAAGTATGAGGTTTGAACCCATCTGCTTCTCCGTGGGGGAAAGGTGAGCTGTCAGCTCCTGTGTGATTTTTCAGCCTCTGGAAATGTGATGGAGGGTCAGCTAGGAGTCGGTTCTGACTCTGCAGCACACATTTACAAAATGTAGCTCTTTAAAATGTAAAGTTTTATTTCAAATTTCCCCAAGTTATTCTCCAAAGCATAAAGGAGAGGAAGCTTCCTGATCTGGCAGAGGCTGTTGGAGGCCCTGAGACTGGGGCCCTTAGGCATCCTTCACGTGTAAATAACCTCACTCCTGTGACTCAGCTTTGAGCCAAACACCACACAGATTGGTCAGTAAGGAGAACAACAGGGCCATGGACGTGCTTATGCCTTGAACACTCCCACGAGAGCAAAGGGGAAGCTTTCTACCAAGGATAGAGCTCAGAGGCAGGAAGAGGTGAAAACAAATATTAACTGAAATGAGAGTCCCAGAAAGGGAGTGGGAAGGGGCTCTAATACTGTATTATCACCAGTTCAGTAAAACAAAATGTGCATGAACGATTGAAGAGAAAACAGGCTTGTGCTGTACAATGCCACTCAAAATCACAAAATGACATTTCCCCTCGAATACCAAAGCCATTTCTTTTGAAAATTCTCTAATTTTTATTAAAAAAAATATTATAAACACAAA
>NW_006400015.1:3490039-3543400 GCF_000299155.1 Elephantulus edwardii
ATATTCTAATCTGTTAAGCTTCAATTGCATAATAAGTCATTCAGCTACATCATTTTCAGTGTGTCATTTTCAATTAATCATGCCTATTTGCAAAAGATGACATTGTGAAAGGTAACGTGAAAAAATTATTCTAACAGACCATTTCTCACGTAGTACAGTAATTCATCTTATGTGGAAGCACATATTTGTATATATCACATGACTGAATTCTTTTTATTATTTTATGATTTTGAGAATAACTCAGGTAAATTTGAAATAAATTTTTTACATTTTAAATTGCCGTTGTTGTTGTTGTTATATACCTTTGAGTTGCTTGCAACTCATAGCAACCCTATGTACAAAATCCCTAAACCCTGCTCTGTTCTGTGCCAATCTTACTCCAACACGTCTATCCCCATTACTCAAGTGACAGAGTCTTCCTCTCCTGTGCTGTTCCCTCCAACCTCCCAAGCATGACATTCTTCTCCAAGTACAGACCCCACCTTGCAGCATGTCTGAAGTATGTTAGACAAAGCTTCAAAATCCTTGCCTCCAAGGAGCAGCCTGCCTTCATACAAGAAAAAAAAAAAGGATCAATAATTGCTAATAAATTTTAAATTGTTGTTACTGTATACTGTTGAGTAGGAACCAACCCATAGCTGACCCTCCAGTGTGTTTTCAGGGTCAATTAATCAAACAGGAGGAGACTGCCCATCCTTCTCCCATAGAGCAGCTGATGGATTAGAACTGCATGTCTTTGGGATTGCAGGGCAGTTTCTTGTCACTTGTTGTTGTTGTTGTTTTGTGTCATCTTGTTGCCTGTGACCCATAGCAACTCTATGTACAACAGCCCTGAAACCTGCTCTATCCTGTGATAACCTTATCGTCTCTGACACACCTACCTCCATTACCCCAGTCACTGAATCAATTAATCTCGTTGGGGGTCTTCCTCTCTTTTTCTGTCTCTCCACCCTCCCATGCATGATGTCCCTCTCCAAGGACTGGTTCCTCCCTGCAACATGCTCAAAGTATGCCAGACGAATCCTCAGAATCCTTGCCTCCAAGGAGTAGCCTGGTTTCACCTTCTCTAGGTCGAACCTGTTTGTTCTCCTAGCAGTCCATGTTTTACTTTATACTCCAGCACCACAGCTCAAAGGCATCCATCTATCATTCTTTCTATCATTCCTAGTCATTGTCCAGCTTTCTGACACATAACAAGTAATTGCAAAGACTATGACTTGGATGCTGAACACTGTGACACTGATGTGTCACATGCAATCATGGTTACCCATAGTAGACAGTGTTTGGTGGAGCTCCTCAATTAAAACAAGCTTAGAAGCAGGAGTGGCATCCACTTCTGAAATAGCTTGCCTCTAGAAACCCTATGAACTTGGAGAAATGAAAGTTACACAAGTGTTCAGGTCTTTCATTCATAGAGTTGCCATGAGTCGTCTACAACTCGAACAACACTTAACAACAACAACAACAGTGGCCTGGACCAGGTGCACCTTAGTTTCCAGACTGACATCATTGCTTCTCAGGACTCTGAATAGCTCTCTGACAGAAAACTTTCCCAATGCAATTCATCTTTTGATTTTCTGGCTGCTGGTACCAAGAGTGTTAATTGTAGAGCCAAGCAAATGAAAACTGTTAACAATCTCAATCTCTTCACCATCCATCATGATGCTGCCAATTGGTCCAGTGGTGAGAATCTGTTTTCTTTTTCTTGATGTTGAGCTTCAATCCATATTGAAGGCTCCAGTCCTTGACTTTCTGCAGCAAGCGCTTCAGGTCCTCCTCAGTTTCAGCAAGCAGGGTTGTGTCATTTGCATAACGCAGGTTGTTGATGAGTCTTCCTCCAATCCTGATGCCACATTCCTCCTCATAGAGCCCAGCCCGCTGGGTAATCTGTTCCACATATAGATTGAAAAGATATGGGGATTGGACACATCCTTGACTCACACTCTTTCCAATCTTGAACCATGCAATGTTTCCTTGCTCTATTCTTATGACTGCCTCCTGGTCCAAGTATAGGTTTCGCATTAGTACACTCAAGTGTTCGGGGATTCCCACTCTTCTCAGAGTCAGCCAGTTTGTTGTGTTCCACACAGTCAAATGAGATTAACATTTGCAAACTTCAGGGCAGTAAAATGCCTTAGCTCTAAAATGAGAAGTTGTGTGAATGAGTTTCCCTTTTTCCTGGAGTCTGAACCTTCTGGCCTCGTGACTAGAGCTGCTCACATGGTCTTGTGTTGGAGCCTTGGCAGAGCCCTTTCAGAGAGGCTGCCGTCTGAGGTTCACGTGTCTGTATCTCTCTACCTCATTGACTCCCCAGCTGTCGTCAACAATCATGTCAGAGCATTTCTTTTCCTTACATCCTCCTCTAGTTCCTCTTCTCTCTTGAACAGTTTCATAATTAACACTCTATTGTGGTAATTATCCTTGGGGGAAATGCTAGAAAAATATCTCAGTGCAGATTATTTACATTACCAACAACTCAGGGTGATCTGAGTCCTGTGGCATTGTCCAAACTCATCTTCATTTCACTAAGGAGAAGATATTTTACATTTTACTGTTGGTATTGGTAATACAAACAAAATAATTATGCAATGGAACAAATTGGGTGGATACATTTGTTTACTTAAAAATTAAGTATTGTGCAATAGTTGATTAATACATTCAGAATAAAAGGAAAATATTATAAAATCAACCTCAAAAATATATTCTGGTTTTCCTCCTATTTTAAATCTCTTGAATCTTCACTGTTGCCATCAAGTCAAGTGCCATTTGTAGCAACTCAGTGAACAACAGATCTGAGCCCTGTCTTAACATGTGCCATCCTCATTATCTCAAACACATTTAGGCCTATTTCTAGAGTATTTTCTCCATCAATTTGGTTAAGAGTCGTCCTCTGTTTTGCTAATACTCCACCTTCCCAATAATGATGTCCCTTTACAAGGAATCGCCTCCCTAATAAGATGCCCAAAATATGAGAGACAACAGTTCTCGTCTTTGCCTCCCACCCACACTCTGGTTGCACTTTGCCCATGGCCTTTCTGTTTCTACTTGTGGCAGTCCATGGGATATTCAGTACTCCTTTCCATGACCACAGCTCAAAGGTATCAATTCTTCTATCATCCTTATTCATTGTCCAGCTCTCAGATACATAGCAAGTGACTTAAAAATCCACGACCTAAATCAGACACACGTCAGTCACCAGACTAACAACATTATCTCCTGATCTGCTGACTGTGGGTATCAAGTGAACTGATTATGGAGCTAAGTGAGATGAAATCATTGACAATTTCAGTCTTTTCTCCATCTATCCTGGTGCTGCCTTGCAGACCAGTGGTGATTTTTGTTTCCCCTTGGTGTTGAAGTGTAATCCTTATCAAAGACTGTAGTCATTGATCTTCTTCAGCAAGCATTTCACATACTCTCTTTTAGCAAATAAGGTTGTGTCAACTGCATAACACCAGTTGATAATGTTGTTGTTGGTGGTAGTATTAAGTGCTGTCAAGTCATACACAACTCAGAGTGACCCTGTGTACAAAAGACCTGAACACTTGTATAACTTTCATCATTTCTCCAAATTCAAAGAGTTTCTGCAGGCAAGCTATTTTGGAAGTGGATGCTACTCCTGCTTCCAAGCTTGTCTTAGTCAGGGAGCTCCACCAAACACTGTCCACCATGGATAACCATTATTGCGTTTGACACATCAGTGTCACATAGATACATTTATTGGATTTGAAGCTTTTCCAACAGACTAATGATTATAAAATTCTTGAAACTAGACACTCATATCAAAGGAACACAAGGAGTCAAATGGAAAATTCCCAATCTACAAAACAGAAAGATATTGTGCAACATATTAAATGTCTGGATATCAGATTAGAACTGAAACATAGGCACAAAGAAAGCATTGCATTTTATGTTGTTGTGTGTCATCAACTCAGACTGACTCATAGCTGACCTTCCACTGGGCTTTCAGAGGCAGTAAATCACACGGGAAAATACTGCCCACCTTTCTCCCCAGAGCTACCGGTAAATTCCAACCCCATTTCTTAGGGCTGACAGCAACTTTTTACCAGTAGGCCACCGATGAGAGAATAGAAAAATCTTCACTGAAAACCTATTGTCAGTAATATACCGAGAGGCTTCTGTCTTCAAGACAGTGAACAGTAATTCACCACCCAAGTGTAATATATGCTTCCTCCAAAGAAATGTCTCTAGAAATAAGAAATAATAATTTTTCAGTGGGAAACTGTGTAAACACTGCCTCAAATAGATTGTCGAGGTAAGTACAGCACTAAGTCCTGTTGATAATATGTGATGAGAATCAAGGGTGTTCGTTTACCCCTCTGTGATTTGTCCTTCCTGAAATCCACACCGCCAGTCTAATGATGAGAAAGCATGAGCTAAATCTATAAAACACTTGGCCAGGACTCATCAAAAGTACAGAAACAATTAAAAGCCAGCAAAACCTGTGAAATGGTCATAGTCAATAGACGTCCAAGGGGGACGGAACAAATAAATGTAATGTGATCTTAGACAAAACAGCCCTGGACCAGAAAAAGGATCTTAGGAAAAGACTAATGAGTTATGAGTGGACATTTTAAAAATGATACCCATATTCACGCACTAATTGTGGTAATGTGATACTTATTTGGAAGCAGAAGTGGCATCTACTTCTTAAACAACGTGCCTCTGGAAACTCTATGAATTTTGATAAATAATGATAGTTATAGAAAGCTTCAGGCCATTTATTCATCGGGTCGCTGTGAGTATGCTCAAATCAGTGGCAATCAACAACAACAAAAATCCTTACATAGCAATATAACATATGAGTAGTATAGTGTAAATTGAGTGTGGAAACTACGTATTGCCTTTACAAATTCAGTAGAAACAATAAACTATTTTAAAATGAAATAATTGAAAAATGAAAATAAAGCCAAGTCTCCTGCTGACTTCATTTATTCCATCCCACCCCCACAGAGGAACTGAAATCAAAACCTTTGAACCAGCCCCTCTTATCAACGCATATGGGGAGCAGTCGTTACCTTGACATGGCATTCGTTTTTTACTGCTCACAAATATTCCTACTTTGAGTCTAAAATACGTGAATTGTATTTCTTTAAGGAAAATAAGAATGAGAAAAAAATGTGTTCAATTACAAATTGCAATAGAGAATTTCATCTTAAGGCCTTCAAGTCAAGAAAACTGTCCCTGGGTCTAGGGCTTTCAAATTTCTGTGACAGGGGGCACCATCTAGCTGACCAGGTTTGATGAAAGATGAGTGATGAGACATCTGACAAGAGATGAACCTTGTCCAACAGAAGCAATATCACTCCACCGATGATAATTCGGGGGTGGGGGCGGCAGGGAATCAGCCCTATAAATAATGCCCTGGCAGGAAGATTTCCTTTAAACAGCTTTCCAGATGAAAGATGCAGGTATTACTCTTCTAGTAGATCTAAAAAACTTTTACTTTTAAGGGAAAAAAATGCAAACTTTCTCATTGACTTTATAAAAGCTCATTTTAAGACAGATATTTAAAGGAACCACTGGTTCAGAGTAAATCTTTGCCTCATCTAAAATCTGCACACACAACAGCCATCTTCTTTAACAACAAGCCAGGGACAGTCCAAGCTCTTTGCACTCAGCTTTGGTGGTTTCAGTCTTGGCAGTGGGATCACAAAAGAAGGACATAGTGGTAGCTTCTGGAAGGTCTCAAGCCTTGAAAATTCTATAGAGCAGGAGTCCCTTGGGATCACCGCCAGATAAAATTGTTTCATTGGTAACAGGTCTGAGTTGTTTTGGTTTGTTGTTGGTTTTTTTTAATTGCAGAACAACTTCTTAGTAATGATCTCTTTCACAGGAAAGCATGAAGGCTAGAAGGGAATGATCTATAACGTAAAGCCAATAATTAGACGGAATTAAGTGTCTCTTGGTGGAACAGGCTCTTATCAAGCTTGTGCTGACCTATGAAGTCTCATTTCATTCCCAACAAGCATCTCCAGTCAATTTAGACCACAGTTTAGCCAGCTGCTGCTCTCAGACCTCCCAACAGCCTCTCAGGATGGAGAATTTACAGTGGAGCCTGGCTGCTCGGCGCCTGGAAGGCACTGCTCTTAACCAGAGAGCATTTCATCGGGTGGAGGCCAGGAAAACACTCAATGAAGTTTTCATTCTGTGGGCCCTTTCACAGCACCAAGTATAAACATCATATAATTAAATGTCAGAGAGGTTTATGTGGTGTTTAAGTGGCTGGAATGGATGTGCAATCTGAAAATTAGAGTAGATATACGAGACGAGAGGAAGCCCTCATTGTTTCAGCCCTCCTCCTGGCCGTAAATGCATCTGCTTCCTGTGTTTATTATTCAGTTGCAGCATAAATTCTTTCCCAGTGCATTATGAAGTTCAAATAACTCCATTCATCAAAAGAAATATAAGTAATTTTAATATTTTATTGCCACAGGGAAAAAATAAGCTCAATATTTAAAATATACTTCTTATGAATTATATTTTACATGTGGGAGTAAGATAAATGAGGGATTAACATAAGAAAGAAATAAGTGACTTTATTATGCATTAAAAACAATGGCCTAAGCCACTGAAAAAAAATGCAGTTTTTGTGGTCTTTTCATGATCTTATATCCCACAACTTATACTTTCCAAATAAAATGGAAGCTAAATCTCAACTCTTGAAAATCTGGCTTTTAAATGGCTTCTTTCTCGGTATAGACTATGCCAGGGATTGACAAAAGAACACTGACGTCTGTCTCGGAGGAAATGCAACCAGGTTGTTTCCTGGAGACAAGGAAACAAGGTGACACTTCATTTCATATACTTGGGGCAAGTTGGTAGGAGGAGTAAGTCCTGGGAAGAAGACATTATGCTGAGAAAGAGACAGTCAGAGAACGAGAGGACAATCCTTACTGAGATGGGTCGGCACAGTGACTGCAACAATGTGTTCAAGAATATCAGATTGCCAGGACACTGCAGGAGGCCTGTTGTTGATAGGGTCACCGTGAGTGCTGAGCGACTTAATGCCACTGACCAGCAACGCCCTCAATATTCAGGACAAATCACAATTTCTGACTGCCCAGTGCAAAATGAGACCCTGGTGGAAATTTTAATCTGCTAACATCCACAGCGGGGGAAAATGGGCCTTCTTTTCCTGTATTTAAGGCCTCAGAAACCCACTGGAGAGTTTCCATGAAATGGCACTAACTCGATGTCAACAGGTTAGTGCAAAATGAAACTGGAAGGCTTGTTGTTTGTTGTAAACTCGTTGCTGTGGAATCAGAGCGGATCTTCTCTTGGTTTCCTGAGCCTGTAAATTGCATGGCAGGAGATCTCTTCTCTTTTGATTTGAAGGGCCAGAGACGGGGAGCCTTTAGGTTCGAGCTGTGATTGCATGGGGACCAGGCCACCCCATTACATTTAACAGCACCTGGAATTCCACACGGCCAGCATGAAGGAAGCTCTGCGCCCCTCTGGGGATGGATGGGGCCCGCAGGCGGGGGACACATGAAGTTGTTGGCATTCTCCTGCTCTTACACTCACCCTCTCATCCTGCCCAGAAGCGCTCATGGACTCCAGGCAGCACTGCAGAAACAGAGCCTGGGCTCTGGCCTGGGCTCCATGCTGCGTCCTGGTGATCCAGGCCTGAGAGAAGTGTGCTCTGCACAGGCGCCAGTGACTGTTCACACGTGGGCTCACAAGCCTTTCTTCCCAGGTGGCTTTGGGTGCACGTGAACCTCCAGCTTTTTCATTAGCAGCCAAGAATCTTACCTTCCCACCCAGGTAATCCACAAAGAAAGGCTGAGAACCAGAAAGCAAGAGTCAAGAGAATTGTTTTCCGGTCAGATGAGTGTGCTCGGGTAAACTCACCGCTGCCAGCAGTAGGTGACAGCCCTGAGCTCTGCCTCTGAGCTCCATGCTGCTTCCTACCTTTAAGGTGTTCCTGCCTATTCTGTATCTTCTAAAAGTCCAGGAACTCCCAACTGTGTTGCTTTGGACTTGCCTGCCTTTCCCTATTCAAAATGTCTATTCATGTTTCTGAAGCCTTCAGGCCTCTGTCCACTGCTTTGTGACCACTGTAGAGTCAGAACAATTACAGGTGAGTGCTAAATTATATCTCTGTTTGTTGCTGTTGCTATATGCCGTCGAGTCGCTTGTGACTCATAGCGTCCCTATGCACAACAGCCCTAAACTCTGCTCTGTCCTGTGCCAATCTCACTGTCTCTGACACTCCCATCCTGATTTTCCCAGTCACTGAATCAATCCACCACATAGAGGGCCTTCCCCTCCTGTGCTGTCCCTCCACCCTCCTAAGCATGTTGTCCCTCTCCAAGGACCGGTCCCTCCTCAAAACATGTCCAAAGTATATCAGACGGAGCCTCAGAATCCTTGCCTCCAAGGAGTCAACTGGTTTAACCCTTTCCAGCATGAATCTGTTTTCCTAGCATTCCAGGGTACATTGAATACTCTTCTCCAGCACCACAGCTCAAAGGCATCAGTTCTCCTATCTTCCTTGGTCATTGGCCAACTCTCTGATGCATAACAAGTGATAGCAAAGACCATGGCCTGTATCATAAGCACCTTAGTCTCCAGAGGGACACCGTTGCTCTTCAGTACTTTGGAGAGGTACCTAACAGCAGACTTTCCCATGGCAATGTACCTTATAATTTCCTGGTTACTGGTGCCAAGAGTGTTGACTGTGGAGCCAAGCAAACTAAAGCTGTGAACAATCTCAATCTCTTCACCATCCATCCTGATGCTGCCAATTGGTCCAGTGGTGAGAATCTTTGTCTTCTTGACATTGAGCCTCAATTCATATCGGAGGCTACAGTCCTTGACCCTCTGCAGCAGGTACTTCAGGTCCTCCTCAGTTTCAGCAAGCAGGGTTGTGTCATCTGCATAAAGCAGATTGTTGATAGATCTTCCACCAATCTTGACCCCACATTTCTCCTGGTAGAGCCCAGCCTCCCGGATAATCGGATCTGCGTACAGGTTGAAAAGGTATGGAGATAGGATGCATCCCTAGTGTATGCCCTTCCCAATTTTGAACCATGCAGTGTTCCCTTGCTCTGTTCTGACGACTGCCTCCCGGTCCAAGTATAGGTTTACTGATCTTAATTTGTGCCCATAGAAAATTATCTAGCTGATGCCAACAAGGTGCCACAATTTCTGTAGTGGAGCATTTCAATAATAAACTTTGAATCAAAGTTTCACCGGGTAGGAATGAATCTTAACTGTGAAGTTTTCTGGACTTGTGACTGGCACTTCAGGGGAAAGATACAACAGCTTTTTTTTTCTATTACGCACAGGATGACTGTGAACTTTGGCCTAATTCAGAGGGTTGCTATGAGCCATAATAGACTTGAAGGCAATGCATTTGTTCTAGTTTGCTGATTTGTGATGGTAACAAAAACCACAAGGAAGAGAAAGTGTGAAGGTGGAAGCTTTATCCAAAAAAGAAAAACTATTTATTTCCACATTTTCTTCCAACAGGTTGCCTGCAAAGATCTCCTAATTAATGTTAAGTGGTCTTGTTACTGTTGATTGATGTCGAGTCAAGCATGGCTCACAGGGACTCTATGAACAAAAGGCCTGAAGCCTTTCTGTTACTATCATCATTTATCAAAATTCATAGAGTTTTCAGAGGCGGGTTGTTTAGGAAGTGGATGCCACTCCTGCTTCCAAACCTGTCTTAAAGT
The DNA here is from genome assembly GCF_000299155.1 of Elephantulus edwardii. Lineage (NCBI taxonomy): Eukaryota > Metazoa > Chordata > Mammalia > Macroscelidea > Macroscelididae > Elephantulus > Elephantulus edwardii. The sequence continues at coordinate 3,499,744 of NW_006400015.1, forward strand.
GGGAGCCTCACTAAACACCGTTCTCCCTGGGTAACCATTATGGCATTTGACACCCCAGTGACATAAGGTTCAGCATCACAGCAACCCCAGGTTACCTCCATACAGCATATTGATACTTAGAAGAATGTTCCTCCAAACTACACTAACAATCAACTTTAAATACAAAGGCCCTCCCTGAGGTCTTGTTGACTCTAAACAGGAAGCTTAAAGAAAAACAAACAAACAAAAAACCCCAACCAATTTGTATGTTGTTGTTATGTGCTGTTAAGTCTCCTGCAATGTGCAGTGTATAGCAACCCTATGTACAGCAGTTCCGAACCCTTCCCTGTCCTCAGTCAGTCTCACTAACTCCGACACACCTTCTCCTATCACCCTATAAATCCATCTCATCTGAGGTCTTCCTCTCCTGTGCTGTCCCCCCACTCTTCTGAGCATGATGCTCTTCTCCAAGGACCAGTCCCTCCTAGCCACATGCCCAGACTATGTGAGGAAGAGCTTCAAAATCCATCCTTGAAGGAGAGACTTGGTTTCACCCTCTCCAAGACAGACCGTTTTGTTTTCTCGGCAGACCATGATATGTTCAAGACTCTTCTCCAGCACTATAACTCCAAGGCAGGTGGTTCAAATCCACCAGCTGCTAAGTGGAAAAAAATATGGACGCTCTCCTTCCATGCAATGTACTGTTCCTGTAATCCTGTTATGGGCTCAGCAATGAGTTAGTTCTGATTGCATAGCAAACAATGGCAACTTGGCAGGTTAAAGATTTGCATAGTAAATATATAAATAATGTGGTAAACCACAGTTCATTTAGCTTATCTTTAAACTTGAACATTTGCTATTCATTTTAACGAATAACATTTCTGTCAACATTTTCATTGCCAACAATTACTGATGGTTTCCATTAGACCAATCTCTTAGTCAACAATAGAAGGAATATTGAGTCATATGTTGTAAAAGGTTAGCATCAGTTTAGAAATAGCCATAAGTGTAGATAACACAGCCTGTTTGCTCATACTTAACCTACACTACAAATTAAGTTCTTTAATTTTTCTCTGTGATGTTTTTAAAGGCCTTTTTTTGAAAATACGTTTCTCTTTATCAGAGAATGTGAGCATTTCTTATGTTTATAACCATTTTTAATATGTAATACATATTCTGCACATTCTTCTATTCTTTAGTCGTCACTATATATTAAAGATTCAAATCTATAACATAATTTCTCAAAATTATTATATTCCTTTGAATTATTATTTTATCAGTCAGAAATTTAGATGTTAAATTTTATTCACTTGTTTTTAACTTCTGCCTTTAGAACCACAATAGAAAACTTTTCTTTATATGACCAATTATGCTTTCTTCATAGTATTTTATTTTTCACATATTCATCACATACATTATTTTTTCACAAATTCATTTTCTTCTTTTTATTTTTGTTATATGTCATCGAGTCACCTGTGACTCATAGCAACCCTATGTACAACAGCTCTAAAGCCTGCCCTGTTTTCAGCCCGTCTTACTGGCTCTGACACACGTACCCTCATTACCCCAATTACTGTATTAATCCATCTCATCCGAGGTCTTCATCTCCTGTGCTGTCCCTCCATACTTCTGAACATGATGTCCTTCTCCAAGGACTCATACCTCCTGGCCACATGCCCAAAGTATGTGAGACAGAGCTTCAAATCCTAGCTTCTAAGGTAAAATTTGGTTTCACTGTCTCCAAGACAAACCTATTTGTTTTCTTGGTGACATACGGTATGTTCAATACTCTTCTTCAGCAACACAATTTGAACGCATTGATTATTCTGTCATGCTTAGACATTGTCTAGCTCTCTGATGCATAGCAAGTAATTGCGAAGACCACAGCCTGGATCAAGAGTACTTTAGTCTCTCGACTGACATTGTTGATTCTCAGTACTCCTTGAAAGTCCCTGACAACATATTTTCTCAGTGCATATTGTCTTGTTTAATACCAAGAGTGTTGGTTGTGGAGCTGAGCAAGCTGTAACTCTTAACAACCTCAGTTTCTTCTCCATCTATCATGTTGCTGCTAATTGGCCCAGTGGTGAGAACCTGTGTCTTATTGATGTTGAGCTTCCATCCATATTGAAGACTACAGTTCTTGACCTTCTGCAGGAAGCGCTTCAGGTCCTCCTCAATTGCAGCAAGCAAGGTTGTGTCATCTCCATAATGCAGGTTGTTGATGACTCTTCCTACAGTCCTGATGCCACATTCCTCCTCATAAAATCCAGCCTCCTGGATGATCTGATCTGTATATAGATTAAAACGGTCTGGAGAAAGGACGCTTCCCTGACACACCCCTTTCCTGACTTTGAGCTATAATATGAAGGATCATGTGCCGTTCTGATTGGAGGAAGACTGATTAAGAACCTGCACTATGTAGATGACACAACCTTGCTTGCAGAAACTGGCCTTGAAGCACTTGCAGCAGAAGATCAAACACTACAGCCATCAATATGGATTGCATCTCAGCATCTAGGTAACAAAAATTCTTGCTAGTGAAGCAATAGGAAACATGTTAAATAGAGCAAAGATTGAAGTCATCAATGACAACTGTGTATGCTAGTTGAGGCATCTAGTGGAGTCACACAGAGAACAATACGCCGGGTGTATGGTGTATACTTACAATAGTCTGAGCTAAATGCAAAAACACAGTAACAGTCTAGATCCTATGGTATGCATGCAATTCAAAGGAAAAATATTTTATCAAATATTAACATTGCTGTTGTTATGTGCTGTCAAGTCACTTGTGACTCATAGTGATCCTATATACAACATCTCTGAATCCTGTTCCTGGGCCAACCTCACTATCTCTGGCCCACCTAATGCCATTACCCCAGTCACTGGGTCAATCTATCTCATCGAGGGTCTTCCTCTCTTGTGCTGTCCCTCTACCCTTCCAAACATGATGTCCCTCTGCAAGGACTGGACTCTCGTTAGAACATGCCCAAAGTATGCCAGGTGAAGCTTCAGAATCCTTGTCTCCAAGGAGCAGCTTGATTTTACCCTCTCCAAGACTAACCTGTTTGTTCTCCCGGCAGTCCATTGTTTTACCCAATACTCTTTCCAGCACCAGAGCTCAAAGACATCATTTCTCTTCCTATCATCCCTAGTTATTGTCCAGCTTTCTAACACATAGCAAGTAATTTTGAAGACTATGACCTGGATCAGACGTACCTCAGTCTCCAGACTGGCATTGTTGTTCTTCAGTACTCTGTAGAGGTCCCTAATAGCAGGCTTTCTCAATGCAGTTCATCTTTTTATTTCCTGGCTTCTGGTAGAGTGTTGATGATAGAGCCAAGTAAAATAAAGCTGCTAACAATCTCAATATTTTTACTGTCTATCATGATGCTTCCAATTGGTTAAGTTAATATGGTCATATGGGAGCTGATAGAACTCCTTTTGATATTTCTATCTATTCTGTAAATTAAATAATGGTCTTGTGTTATATCTCTCAACTTCAGTGTATTTCTTTCACAAGGAAGAAGCTAAACTATGGTATGACAATGTTGGGATAAACTATTATGCTGACATCATTTCCCTACAACTTCTGTGTCTAACAATGTTGGAATAGAAGCAGCAGGCAGTGGTAAGGTAGCTCCTCTGTCCTCCATGTTTGCATTTGTCTACAATGCAAGAAAATGAGGGCCACAGGCTAAATCTAAGTTTACAATTCTACACCAAAAGCATGATTTTATCTTCAATAGCTCTGCTTGTGAAATGTATGACCTCTCTTTTTACATTACAGAAACAAAGTGTAGATTTCAAATATACATTGAAATATGTTCAATTTTACATTTTTAATTACATGAAAGTAAACATAGGTTCAATTATCTTCATTCATTTTCCATTTCTTCCATCTCAATCTTTGGTTTTCTTGTTCTCTAACTAATTTCTTAACTTGTTTATTTCTAGAATAGCCTTATTGTTTGGAGGCCAATTTAAGATCAGAATAATCTTTGAAATCGTATGCTAGTCTTTGTTTTAAGAAACACAGTCCTAATCTTGCATGCCTGCGTGCTGGAACTCTGAAGATGAGAAAAGCATATTACTTTGTACTAGTTCCAATATGACTTTTGTTAATTTTTTTATTTATACCATTATTCACTTTGAAATAAATATTCATAAACATTGTTTCATCTGTATACATTTTGTCTTATATGATATTTTCTGTACATTTTGTTTCATGACATCAATGATTATTGATCATTTATGTTTATCTCCCTGACACCTTAAATTTTCTTTGCAACTTACCTGTTTCTTTACCCTCCATCTCCTCACTGATTTCTGCTGCCCTGGTGAATATTTCCTTCCACCACCACATCATATATATCAGTGTGTGTGTGTGTGTGTGTGTGTGTGTGTGTGTGTGTAGGAGGTGGTTGTAATGTGTGCTTTTGAGTCGTGATAGAGCCATAGCTGACTCTCTGGTGAGTTTTCAGAGACAGTGAATTGCAGGAGAGGAAACTGTCTATCCTTCTCCATGGAGCAGCTGATGGATTCAAAATGTGCAGACTGCAGAACTTCTGTGTGTAAATGTGTGTGCATTTAGAAATTAAAAATTTTGTCATTGGGTTGTAACTGACTCACAGATGACCCTCCGCCCTAGTTTCTGATACTGTAAATCTCATAGGAGGAAATTGCCCATTTCCTCTGTGCAGAATAACTGGTAGACATGAACCACTTGTCTCTCACTTGGCATCACAGCTTCTTACGGAGTAGGCCACCTGAGCTCCCTAATGTGTGTATGTATATAGAGAAAGAAAGCAAGCCTGCTGACATAGCTGTTCTGTGCGGCAAAGTCGAGTAAGGAGCTCGGCGATCCAGCGAACAACTGGATCCCATCCTGCCCAGCACCATCTTCATCTGTGACATCCCTGAGCCTGTTGCTGTAGTCACCGTGTCAGTTATTCCTTTTCAGGGTCTTCCTCTCCTTTGCTGATCTCCAGTCTTTCCTAGCATGATGTCCCTTTCTAAAGAATATCACCTTCTAGCAACGTGCCCAAAGTATGGAAGACAAAGCTTCACCTTCCTTGCCTCTAGGGAACACTCTGGATGCATCTTCTTCAAGATCTATAGATTTCTTCTTTTGACAGTCCATCTTCTACATACATCAAAACTCAAAGGCATCACATTTCCTCCTGTCATCCTTACTCATTGTCTAGTTCTCTGATACATAGCAAATGATTGATAAGACAATAGCCTGAATTAAACACTCCTCAGTCTTTAACTAACATCATTGCTTCTCAGTACTTTCCAGAGGTCACTAACAGCTGATTTTCCCAAAGCAATAAATCTTTTGATTTCTTGATTGGTGGTGCCAAATGTGTCAATCCACATAAGATAAAGTAATTGACAGTGTCAATCTTTTCTCCATCAGTCCTGATGTTGCCTACAGACTCAGTGTTGAGAATTTTTTTCATTTTGTTTGTCTGTTTTGGGGCTTTTATGTTGAAATGTTAAGTTATATGGAAGGCTGCAGTCTTTGATTTTTTTTTTGTAGCAAGCACTTCAATCTCCTCAATTTCACTGAGCAGGGTTGTATCATCTGCATAAAGCAATTTGTTGATGAGTCTTCCTCCTTTCTTGATGCCATATTTTTTTCCACAGAATCTAACTTCTCAAAAGATTTGTTCGGCATACAGATTGAATATGTATGGCTTAAAGGATACAGCCCTGACACACATCTTTATTTATTTTAAACCATGCAATGTTCCATTTATCTGTTTGGACAACAACTTCTTGTTGTAGGTATAGGTTCGGGATGAACATGATTAAATGTTTTGGGATTTCTATTTTATCACCATAATGCATTGCACTGTATAACATTATTTTTTTAAAAAACACAGTCTCTTGCATACCTCAGGGCTAGAACTCTGAAAAAAAGAAAAGCATGTTACTAGACACTCCCATGTTTATTGCTGCATTGTTCACAATAGCAAAGGTGGTGGTGGCGGCGGTGATATGCCTTTGAGTAGGAACTGACCCATAGCTGATCCTTCAGTGGATTTTCAGGACAGTTAATCAATCACATAGGAGAAGACTGCCCATAATTCCCCTGAAGAGTGACTGGTAGATTCCAGCCATGTGCCTTTGGGAAGGCAGCACAGCCTGTTGTCACTAGTTGGAATTCACGAATCACTCCTTGGGGAAGACAGATGGTCAGACTTCTCTCCTTGCTATTTATAGTCTTGGAGATGTGACGGAGGGTCACCATGAGTTGTAACTAAAGGCCCTGAGTTTCAGAGTTTGGTTTAGTGTAAGTGGATAGTTGGTCTTTTTAGTTAATATTCTGGAATCAGGAATTCTGGTGACTCAGTTGATAGGGAGTTGTACTGCTAACTCAAAGGCCATACCACTCTGGTATTTCAAGTCCCCCAGCTCTTCTACTGTAGAAATATGGGCAGTCTTCTCTCATGAAATTTATAGAATCTGCAAATCCAGTAGAGGGACAACTGTGAGTGAGTCTTAACTTGATGGCAGTGAGTTAAGTCATTGATCCTGAAATCTTATAATGATATAATATAAGAGATTAGACAGAGCTAACTGTAGTTATCAACACGTGAAGAAACAAATGCAAGAAATTCGTTATGGGCTCAGAGCAATTACACATCTGATGGTTTCGATTCTAATACAAATTGTTTTTATAGTAGTTGTGGACTATTTATCTATTTTATAGTAGTTGTGGACTATTTATCTATGGAGTAATGTTTCTCCACCCAGGCATCATGTGTTCTACTTAGCCTTTATTTTAATTTCCTTTCTCTCCTTCCCTCTCTATTTCCTCCATTTTCCTGTTTGAGGAATGTTTAGGCTCTCTAAATATTCTTTCCTTCATAAGAAATGATAAGTTCCCTTTCATTTCCCTTGACACATACTTTTTTCTTCAATGATGGTAACAAAGTGGGAGTTTTTCTGGAGAATATTCCAACTGCTTTCCCTCAGATGTACCTTTGGGCTCCTGAGACACTTGGTCATTGCTAGAAATAGGGGGGAAATGACACATAAATTTGTACCCTAACCATTTTCCATTGTGTTCAGCCAGTTAGGTGTCAAGGAGCCACTGACTGGAAGGACTTTGACTTTGATGCTATCAGCATGAAGAAAAGAAACATCAAGGGAACCAATAGGAAATTCAGTTCCCTCTGCATTCTTTAAGCAAGCTGTTTTTGCTTTGCCAGGCAGGAAAATGATGTATTCCTTTGCAGCAATCTTGTAGCTTGTTGACTCTAGATTAAAAAAAAAAAAAAGAAAACGTTTAAAAAAATTGAAAGGGGTCATTTAAGAGAGTGAGAATCAAAGAAGTAGGATAATTATCTAAACTCAGCTGTATTTCACCAGATATTTTTTAAAGCACCTCTTTGTTCCTAGTTCTCTTGTTATTCTGGTCCTCTGTTTTTAATGTTGAAGTTGGTGGGGGGAAGGGGGCAGGGAAGATAACGGGAAATTAAATCAAGCAAAGGTTTAAAAGTGCTACAAGACACGTATTCATAACTTGTATTGAGTTTGATCTCAAGTAACTTGTTTTTAGATTATGGTAATGGAATTCATAATAAAAATGCTATAAATAGAGTAACACAAAAGCTATAAATCTATCTGTATTTTCTTATTTTGCATGTAGTAAAAAATCTCTAGCAACATAATTCCTCTTATTTTTAAATTTATAATCTAACAAAAATTGACCACTTAGAAAAAATTGTTTCAAGTGCATGTAAATTTAGTGGTTCATTTAGGAAGATGGATGCAAATCTTTCTTTTTTGTTCAATGAGTAGAGAAGAATTAGTACTTCTCAAGTCAATTACAGGAGATTTCATTAACAAAGTTGGATTTAGGGCGAAGGTAGAAATGTAACTTGTCAAAAATCCTCATGTTTAAAATGATAAAAATCTTCATTTATGTTTTCTAGACTCAAACTATTAAAACGATGGCATCAGTTAGTAGGCTGTCATGCAGCAGAAATGCATACTGTTCAGAAGACAGTTGAGTGTTCTGTCTTGATTGACTTTGGCTGCAGATAGTTCTAACCGCAGCTCTTTGTTTCTGGTCGACCCACCACATGACTGTCTCTTCCACAGGCAACCAAGTAGATTCTGTCTAGGGGCCCTTTTGGCTTTAACTTTCATTATTATAAACTAATTCAAGAACACGACTGAAAGCAGGCTGCCAGTGTAAACACAGACTTGGAAGCTTCCTGTACGTCACAGTTGACGTTATTTTCCATTCATTCTTTGCAACATGTCAATATAGTCATGTGCTCAAAAGATTCCCTGCTGCTGAGTGGGAGGTGACCGGCAGCTGACCGTTCACTGGGATTCTGAGAGGCTCTGAATCTCACGGGAGGAGACTGTCCATCTTTCTCCAGCAGAACCACTAATGGATTCGAACCACGAAAAGTGTGGTCTTTGGGTTAGCAGCACAACTCCCTAGGGACTGTGGGCTCAGAGCTCCCTAGAAATACATGCTCACTGAATAGAACGTCTCCATCAAATAAAGAGAAATCCTTTCTAGGCGACCACAGGATGGCTGAAAAGTGGCTAGAGGCCCCCAAAGATGGGAATTGTAATCTGCTGCTTTTCAAAACTCCAATTCACCCTCATGAAATCCTCTTTCATTGCAAGTTCTCTTGGGCCATTTTAATAGTGATATTTAAAGTGCTTCATTATAAATTGATAGACTATTTTAGTTAATCCTTCTAATTACTATTTTTATCAGGCCACTTGTTCTGAATACTTAATGTCAGAAGAGAAACCTTACTTGCACACTTAAGAAAAGGTTTCTCATAGCAAATACTGCAAAACAATTAAATGCGTTTTTCTTCCTAAAATTGTCTGCAGACTATTCAAAATGCAGGCTTCAATGTGGATACAAAAACAGGATATTTAGTTACTTGTCTATACTGTCTTCCACAGATTGTATGTCACAAAGTGTTTTTTGAGCATTAACTTCTAAATACTAAATTATTTTATGTCCTACTGCAGATTAAATCAAATGTTGATGTTGCTGTATGATTAAAAACTGACACATAGAGAAAGTTGTTTATAGGATTAGGATCAGACAGAACAAAACAATTCCTTGGTTTCCCCAGTGTATACTCAAATGTGCACTGAAGTACAATCTCGGAAAAATGCATTGAGAGCCTCCATTTTAGTTGAAATATTTCCATGCAAAATAATTGACTTCACAATCAAAGAATTTCACTATATTCTGGGCTAAGCAAACAACTTTCCTTACGGCATATTTATTTCACTGCCTTCCTATTTCAGTATTGTGATAATAAGCAAATAGACAACCACCCAGGAAAAAAATCAGTCTCTACACAAATATCTGCATAAATACATACTTTTACGGAAGCCACAAACCATGTGGAATATCACAAAATCACTAACAGAATTGCCACAGTGTTAGAAATCTGGTCTGTTGTTCAATAACGATATTAATAAGCCCATAGGAAGGTATTCATGCATGGAATAAAAGGAGCATTGTATTTTTTATTTCAAAATCACTAGTGCCTAATGATAAATAAGAAGTGTATGAATTTGCATATTTAATTTCAAAGCTAGAACAACTATTCATTTTATTTACTTGCACAGAAGAAAAGATAAATTAGCTTCATTTTATCATCTAGTGCTTGTACACGTTCATGTATCTATGCACTATATTTATCTTAGCAGAAGCCAAGTCATTCCTTGTCTATATTTTATCTGGTCATGTATATGGGAAAAATTCGTGACATTAAATATGCCTTTTTTATAGCTGTTTTTGAAGTCTGCCTAGGATTACAATGCATGCATGAATATATCACAAATTATTAATGTCAATACTATATTTAATTTAAGAAATTGCATTTTTTAAAAAAATAATTCATCTAAAGCTACACCACCCACCCCAGCAAAATTATAGCAGAAGGGAACAATAAATCACAAAAAATCTGAATGTTTTGAATATTGTAGTTAATTTAACATTTGCAAATTTGAAAACTCAAAATTTTATTTAAAATTTATTTCCCATATTCTACTTAAAAATCCATGTTTTCTTAAGAAATCAATTTTATATGTTTTTTGAAATAAATAATCTCAAAATTTCCCAAAACATTAGTTATATTGCCATTATAGTGTAAGTTCATGTATGTCTTCCTCTCAGCTTATTTTTAAGTGCCCAGTGGGGGTTGGTGTGTTGGGATTAGTGAGACTAGCTCAGGATAGAGCAGGGTTCAGAGCTGCTGTATATAGGCTCACTATGGTTCAAGCAACTCAATGGCTCATAACAACAACAACAACATTAAAAAAGAGAGCAGTGCTGAATTCAAATTATTTGTAATAAAGAAACAAGTGGATGAAAGTATGTGTATGGGAAATAGCGTTCCCAAATGGTGCTGTGAAGTTTCTGTGAATTATGACCTGGTATTAAATCATAACCTTAAGGCTAGCAAGTTCAGCAGTCAAACAACTTGTGAAAACGGTGAAAGTGTCTATTTTAAATAACAATGGAATTTCTGAGCACAAATGTGTAGACATTCCCACCACTTCGTTATCTCCTGTGCGAAAATTTGTATTAGCCATGTGTTCAGAATTTACAATACAGAAATGACAGATAACTCTTTTAACCAGCTTTTACTTTACATTCAAACATATTTCATATAATGAACTGGAAGTTCACCTGTTCCTGTGCCGCCTTCTATCACTGGTGTGACTGCTGTTGGACTGTGGTAGCCACTGTCACTAGAGGTTTTCTCGCCTTTTGTTTGCTGTCTACTTTATCACAAAGGGCACCCTTTCCAATGATGGGTCTTTCCTGACATCATGTTTACAATTAAAGGGAGCTGCCACACCATTCTTGCTCCTATGGAATATTCTTCTAAGACCCTTGGTTTGAAATCTTATTTTGGTAAATGAAGATCTGGATTGTTTCCAATACCACTCTTTATACTTTCTCACTACTCAATTTTCTCATACCTATTGTTGTTGTTGATGTTGTTGTTGTTAATTGCCGTCAAGTCAAACACAACTCACAGTGACCCTTTGAACAAAAGACCTGAAGTCTTTCTATAACTATCATCATTTATCAAAGTTCATAGAGTTTCCAGAGGCGTGTTGTTTAGGAAGTGGATGATCTTTGCCTCCAGGGAACAATCTGTTGTAACTTCTGCAAGACATGAGAGATTCAGTAAATACTCTTCTCCTACACTACATTTTAACAACATCAATCCATTTTCTGTCATCTTTTTTCCTTGATGAGATGGACTGACGCAGTGCTGCAACAATGGGGCTCAAGTGTTTCAGAGATGATAAGGAGGTACAGGATTTAACCATAAAGTATGTTGTTGTTACATGGCACTGAGTAGTCTGCGATTCGTAGTAACCCTGTGGACAAAAGCTCTGAACTCTGCTCTATGCTTTGTCAGCCTCACTGTCTCCAACACACTTACCCCCATTACCCTATTTATCGTGTCAATCCATCTCACCCGAAGATGTCTTCTCCTGCACTGTCCCTCTACCCTTCCAAGAATGATGTACATCTCTAGGGACTGATCCCTCCAAAACAACATGCCCAAAATAATGTGAGACAGAGCTTCAAAATCTTTGCTTCCAAGAAGCAGCCTGGTTTCACCCTTTCCAGGTTAAACTGTTTATTCTCTTGACAGTACATGGTATGTTCAATTCTCTTCTTCAGCATCACAACTCAAAGGCATCAATTCTGTTTCCTATAGTCATTGTCCAGCTATCTGACGCGTAGCATCAGGCCTCAACATGGTTTATAGTACATTAACACATTTTAATAACTACATTAACTGTTGTTGTTGTTGTTGTGTACTGTAGAGTCAAAACCGACCCATAGCTGACCCTGTAGGGATTTTCAGAGGCAGTCAATGGCATAGGAAGAGATTGTCCAGCCTCCCTCCAAGCATCTTGTGGATTTGAACCATGTACGTTGGAGATGGCAGCACAGCTTCTTGCCAAAAGGCCACCAAAGCTCCCCACGTTATGTTAGCATTATTTATATGTCATTGCTAATATATAAATATGTCTATGCTGCCCTAAAATATATTCAGTCAAAACATATTCAGTAGTATTTTCTAAGTGACTTGCTTACCATTTTTGGCAACTAAACATACATCTCAAGGACTCTTTATATTACGGAGAGCTACTATTCTGAGGCATCTATTAAAAATGCTAGTTAGATTGTTTACCTCACTCAATGAAGCATGTATAGATAGGTCCTCCTGGGATTTTCTTCTCTCTGCCAGTTTCACCCAGAATATTGAATTCTTTATCAGAAAGGCACATACTTCAGGAAACACAACTTCCTTATGTCAGAATTCAAATCTGTTTTCTTTTTACACTTTTTAATTGCATGTTCACTGACTTTGCTGGCTATGTGAACCATGTCCCTGCATTACTGGACTGGATATAGTGAAAGGGTCAAGTGAGTGTGTCTTCAATGGGCAAACACATTCAGCATCATTTTGTTTAGAAAAAGTGTGTTTTTTGCATACAAGCTAAGACTCAAGACATTAATGACATAATCTCCACATAATATTGCACAGGCTCATGGCTCCCCACCCTTGCACACTGTGGAGATGCTGAAATAAACATGCAGAATAAACAGCTCCCACGCCTTCCTGTGGGGGCTGGCCTGCTGCTTTTCATCGATCTTATAAATCGCTGTGATGGAGTGAGAACAGGACGAACCCCCTTCAGTCCAGTCTCTCACGTCCTCTCCTAAGTTGTTGCTGCCTTCGCCCATTGTCTTGAGTTTTCCAGGGAGAGTCTGCACTCCAGGGGTAACTGTCTTCTCAGGAAAAGTTTATCTTCTCCATGTCATTGTAACATCTACACTTTTCCCCCCCTATAGATGGAAAATGTATATTTTACAGGTTCATCATCTCTACTTCCTGTTTAATATTTTAGGTACTTATGTAAATTCCCCTTAAATGGAATGTTGCTTGCCAGACACCTTTGGGGAGACCTTATTCTTTTTAATTCAGGGGCCAGAGCTACAGAAGGAAGGTCTTTAGAAGTTAATACCAGCTAACTAATCCAGCTCATTAGCCAAAGCCTCACTGGATGCCCAAAGTGCTGCTAATGTAATAAGCTTCCCAGTTAATGGAGTCCCAGCTCACTTCAAAGAACGGCGAGCACCTCATTCATTAACTTAACCAACTCTCGGGACCCCTCAGAGACCAGACGACTGGGTAGGAGAGCAGTCAGGATGCAAGTTCATGTTCTCTGCCGTTCTCCCATGACTGACTTAAAAGTGAACATGCGGACAGCCGTGCGTGCACAAATAGTCCACGTTCCCACCTTTAAATGAGAGCAGATAGAACAAATGCTGACAGCAAACGTGGGCAGCCCTGGAGTTGAAAATAGTTTAAATAATCACATAGAAAAGTCAACGTTCAATGTGTTCAACACAGAGTACAATGGGAGCTGGAGCTGCTTTCTCATGTTAGCCCAGAAGCTGAATGAAGTCAAACACCTAACAGTTTGCACTGTTATCCTTTCATTTTCTTTTGACTGTAAAAGGGCACTGCTTATAAAAATTCAGTGATTTTGATTAATGTAGTTTAGTTTGCTTGGCTCCATAATCAACAATCTTGGTACCAGCCACCAGGAAGTAAAAAGACAAATTGCATTGGGAAAGTCTGCTGTCAAGGACATCTCCAGAGTACTGAAGAGCAACGATGTCTGTCTGGAGACTAAGGTGAGCCTGACCCAGGCCATGGTCTTCACAATTAGGTGCTATGCATCAGAAATCTGGACAATGACTAGGGATGATCAAAGGAGAATTGATACCTTTGTGTTGTAGTGCTGGAGAAGAGTATTGTATATGCCAGGGACTGCTAAGAGAACAAACAGGTTCATCTTGGAAAGAGTGAAACCAGGTTGCTCCTTGGAGGCAAGAATTCTGTAGTTCCGTCTGATGTACTTTGGACATGTTGCAAAGAGGAACCAGTCCTTGAAGAGAGACATTATGCTTGGAAGTGTGGGGAGACAGCACAAGAGAGAAAGATCCTCGGTGAGATGGATTGACTCAGTGACTGGAGTAATGGGGGTAGGTGTGTCGGAGAAAATAAGTTTGGCTCAGGATAGAGCAGAGTTCAGGGATGTTGTACTTAGAGTTGCTATGAGTCACAGGTGACTTGGTGGCACATAACAAGTTTACAAATAAAGTTTTTAAATGTATTACTCATTTGATGTTCACCAGGAAGGATAAACTTGTCCTCTCATTCAGCAAACCCTGGAGTGTTTTGAGTGACATTATTTCAGTGATGAAGTGCAATGCAATTGGAATTTAAATTGTTTCCATTTCTTTCTTAGGAAATTTTGTCATCTCCTCTGATCCCAAAGATTTATTTCTTTTCCCTTTAATTATTGATTCCTATTGTTGGAGACTTTTCTTTTAAGCTACTCCTTAGAAAAGGAAGCCAAGGGTTAGGATACTAGATGTTATATAATAGATATTGCCTGAGCCTCTTGATCTGATTTAGGCCATGGTCTTTTCAGCCACTTGCTATGCATCTGAGAACTGGACAGTGAGAAAGGGTGACAGAAAAATAATTGATGCCTTTGAGTTGTGGTGTTGGAGAAGAGTTCCGCATATCCTATGGATAGTCAAGAGAACAAATATATCTTGGAGAAGATGCAGCCATGGTGCTCCTTGGAGGCAAAGATGGTAAAGCTTTATATCATATCCTGTGGACATGTTGCTAGAAGAGATAATTCCTTAGAGAGAGACATTATGCCTGTAGAGGTGGAGAGATGGCGAATGAGAGAAAGACCCTCAATGAGGTGGATTGACATAGTGACTGTGGCAGTGGATTTGACTGGGAGAGGATGGCACAGGATAGGAAAGAGTTCGGATCAGTTGTTCATAGAATTGTAATGAGTTGTACTTGATGACACCTAACAACAACAACATGCCCCAAAGGGAGATCTGGTGGCCTAGAAGCTGTGCTGCAATATCAAAGGCACAGAGACAGCTCAACTGTCCCATCAGTTCCATGGAAGGAATATATGCAGTCTCCTCCCATGCAATTAACTGCCTCTGAAAACCTCCTGGAGGGTCAGCGATGGATCGCACACAGCAATTTGTTCAGAAGGAAATAATCGTATCCCTCAAGGCAAGGTTCCATTGATTAGCCAACTAGTAAATTGTGGGACTGAGAAGGAATATCTTTTGGTGAAGGACAGCTCACTGCAAATAAACTACAAGCCAAAGGGATTTTGTTTCTGAAATCACTGCATCTCCTGGATCACTGCACCTGGCAAATGCAGCATCTTCTTGCCCAGAAGACTAAGTTGAGGTTCCGCCATACATGTGCTTCGGCACTGTGTTCCACAGCAGACAGGCCGCTTGCCCCGATCCACACCATCCTCAAGGTCTTTGCCACGATGAAGTGCATGTGGTCGTCACTGTCATTATCAAGTACATCGTGGTGGTGACTGTATCTTCCATCCTGTTGAAGGTCTTCCTCTATCACTTTCAGAACCTCTACCATTACCAGCCAATGGCTTTTCTAGGGACTGGCCACTCCTGACAATACGTCCACGATGTGAAGTTTCCTCTTCCCACCCTCCCTGTTAGACCTGGATGTTCCTAGGAAGTGGACATTGACAATTCTCCAAAGGACTGCTTATTAACCCAAACAATATTACTTCCAGGTATACTATATCATGGGCTAGGAATCTGTGTTCATGGGCCCTCTTCTATTACATCAGCACAATTTTCTGAGTTTTCATTTTGACCAAAGTGGGTAATTTTTTCCCCTATTTAATAAAAAAGTATGGTTGTGTTTTCATTTCAATGGTAAAAGGAAAAGTTAGTAATGGAATATTGAGTTCAAATACCAGTCTTAATGTAGACACAGTTGCTATTCTTATTATTTATTTTTTCAGTTCAGAGCACATTTTCCAAATACTGTCTGAATCTTTGTAGCTGGCATGTTATGAATACCTTGTGATGTGGGAAGTCTTACTTAATCAATAATAGAATCTCATGCATAAAGGAATGTTGCTTTCTTATTTAAGAAGTAAATCTGAAGGGGAAAAAAGTAACAGTTCCATAAATAATATGATTAAATAATGTAATTTTAGAGCCTGATTTAGAGTTATTAATTCAACAAGCTAAAATGAACCATAAGGCAATTGTTAATTTAGGTCTGTCATTTGGGAAGTGGTGGGAAAAATCAGTTTCAGAGGAATTATCCTTTTAGTGTTTCAATTTAATGTCTCCTACCATTTTGAATTAACAAAGATACAGATTATTTTTAAAAAATATTATTTTAGAATAAAATATTATTTTAAAGGGCCTTATATACTTTTCTGTACCTGTGGCCTTTGTTTTTATTAGGTTTTATTAGGTGGTTTTCTGTTTTACAAAACTTGATCCCCATGACAGGTGATTTGTTTAACTTTGATTCAAATTGGCCCAATTGCAGTTTCTCAACCAACTTTATATAATAAAAGGATTCAAAAATAGACAATTACAGGAGCACTGGTGGCCTAGTGACAAGAAGCTGCACTGGAGTCTCAAAGGTATGCAGTTCGAATCCACCAGCTGCTCCTCAGGAGAAGGTCGGGCAATCTCCTCTTGTGCAATTATCTGCCTCTGAAAACCCACTGAAGGATCAGCTGTGGCTTAGTTCCAACTCAACAGTACTCAACAAGAAGATTAAATAATCAAGACTCCTCTCTTTTTTTTTCTGTATAACCCACAATCCTATAATTCAGTGCCCAAGACATCAATTGAGCTCTGCTGGCCGAGTGGTAAATAGCTGAACTGCAACCTCCAAGGCGTGCAGTTCTAAGCCATCAGCTGCTCTGTTGGAGAAGGGTGGGCAGTCTCCTCCTCCTGGGTGGTTTACCACCTCAGAAACCCTGGGGTGGGGGACAGCTATGCCTTGTTCCAGCTGGTCAGCACACAACAACAGCCACACAGCAGCACTGGTCCAGTGAAGCTTGGCAGGATGAGTGGATCTTAATTGAGCTGCTCTACTGCAGAACTGCTGGGTTTCTGTCCCTGGGCTCCTTGGCTGCTGGCTAGCCCAACGCACATGGTCCAGAATCCACCAGCACTTAGCTCAGGCCTGTTCACATAAGGGTGTCTTGACAGACTAAGTTCCCAAGAGCCTTTGAGCTCGTTGTAGAGTCACATGACAGACTGTTTTCCAGGTGAGGAGGGGAGGACCTCGACGGGAAGCTAAGAACTGTGTCCATTTGTCTGTGTCATCGACGGAGTCTGTATAACGTTGGAGCTAATGCAGTCATATGTCACATGAAGTAGAGGAAGTAATGTGATCTCCAGAATATGAAAGTCCCTTGTGCACAGTGCGAGGCTGACGTATCTGAAAGGACTCTGTCACTTGTGTTCTGATTTCATTTGTCCTGTGACCGAATGGACCCTTGCTTGTCCTTTGGTTGGGCTATTCAACTGACCCATATACACAGCTGTACATCTCTTTACCCAACTAACTTAAAACGGGATTCTCTAAGCCTTAACCAAAGAGACCTGCATAAAGCAACACTCAAACATGTTTCCATTATCTTATCTTTTGTGCAGTCTTATTGCAAGGCAATATAGCATGAAAGTCTAAGTTAAGTGTTCATTTATCTATTGTCCTTCATTTGAAAAATTAATTTAAATTCCATTAGTCTGAAGGTCCATCTTAATCAAGCAATTCAGAAGTTTGAAGTCTTCATTTATGCTTGTAGAGTATCATTTGAGTCAGATAACTGACCCTCCAGTGAGTTTTCAGAGGCAGTTAATTACACGGGAGGAGATCACCAATTCTTCTTCCATGGAGCAGCTGGTGGATTCAAGCCACATGCCTTTGGGATTGCAGTGCAGTAGCTTACCATTAGGCCATGAGATCTCTATTCAGAAATAGTGATGTAATTCAGAAGTATTGAAGTGTTTATCTATGCTTGTGTGATAGTACCTTTTAAATTGAGTAGTCAAATGCTAGATTTTAATTCTGAAAAATCAGAGCCCAAATGCCATTTAAAAAATTTAGAGTCAACTCCTTATGTCTTCAATTGTAAGACTCAGACTGTAATATAAATAAAATTCAGCAACAGCTAATAAATAAGATTAATGATGGAACATGATAATTTTACAATTTGGACTTGTTATGTGCCTTCAAGTTGCCTGTGACTCATAGTGACCCTATGTACAGCAGCTCTGAAGCCTGCCCTGTCCTGAGCTGGTCTCACTGATTCCAACACACCTTACCCCCATTCCCCCACTTATGGTGTCGATACATCTCATCCAGAGTACTCTTAAATACTCATAACTAATGAGAACACCTTTGAGAAAAGGTGGTAACTGTGCTGGGATGTCTAACTAACTGAACTTCAATGTGTTGGGACAAAGACATATTCTGCTCAAAGCCAAGGGTTAATTTTTTGGAAACTAGAACCTACACTAAGATTTCTAAGGTTCTGGGCACAGACAATGGGACGGAAAGTCTGTGTGGATGAGATCTTTGACACTTCATGTCCTTGCATCTCTCTGAATGGGGACTGTTAGACAAAAACTGAGGCAAGTTCTAGGACAAACTCCAGCAGTGTTAAGTAACACTAGAATAAGAACAGGAAAGAGGAGAGGAGGGGAGGGGAGGAGAGGAGAGGAGAGGAGAGGAGAAAGAGAGAGAGAGAATGCCTGTGTGTATGTATGTATGTGCTTTCCTTCCTGATAATTAGGAAGTGCTTTCAGCATTATCTGAAAATCAGAGCACTAAATGTTTTTGTTGTTATTGTTGTTGTATACCTTAGAGTAGGATTGATCCATACCTGACCCCTGACGGGTTTTCAGAGGCAGTTAATTGCACAGGAGAAAATTGCCCATCCTTCTCCTGTGGAGTAGCTGGTGACCTCGAACTGTGTGCCTTAGGAATTGCAGCACCGGTTCTTGCCACTAGGCCACCAGAGCTCAAACTAGACATCTTTATTATTCCCCTTTTCAGTGGAGTCATGAAATGAAGCGGATTGAAATGGACGGCCCCTCCTCTTTCCAACCTACCTCCGATTCAGCTGTGAAGCATTCCCTCACAGGAGAAAGTTTTGTATTTAATCTGATTGGAAGTACTCCTATTGTGCGGAGAAGCACAGAGCGGCACTGCAGTACAGTATCACGTGCCTCCCCAAGATTGCTCCCTTTCCTGCACTACACCCTTTATCTGTAAATAAGGTGCAGCCTGGGTGCTCGCTAATGAGGCCATCTGCAGGGAGGGTGACTGCTGCTGGGTTACAGAGAGAAGTCCATCAGTGATCTCACGGAACTGGGGACCATTTGGGAGAACTCTGCGCAGAATGTTACAAAAACACCAGAACCACAGTAAGGGGAATTAAGTATACTTGACTTTGACACCTGGAAAGCAAACAATGCTCTGCCCAGGAATCCAGGCAGTTAATATACTTTACATTATACTATAAAGGACAACACTTCGGTCTCTTACTTCCACAAAACCCACATCCTCAGCTGATTACATAGCATCCGACCCAGCAGTCTTGAAGAGTAAATGGGAAAAGATCTCAGCGAGCCTTTCAAAGGTTTGCAACCCACTGGGCTGCTGCACAGGAGGAGACCCCGATGCTTTGAGTCTCTCTCAGATGTGATAGGGAGAGTGGACCTTTGTTTACCAGAGGCTAAAATAAACAAACTAGCCCAAGTATAATAGAAAAATAAAAACACCTAGTTCACGCATGATGTGGTACACAAACCTGAACCTTCTCAGTTAATGCAGACTCCTGAGATTTAATCAGCTCCATTTAGAGCAGTTACAGACAAAATTAGTTTCTTAGATTTGACATTGTTCTTTCATGAGAGCTTAAATCTATGAGCTTTATAAAATAACAGAAGTTCAACAATATTCATACGGGAGCTGATGGATTTCCTTTGTGAACTCGCCAACTTAGTTATGAAAAACAGTCTGGAAAGCCCCTTCTGTGGCCATGCATAGCACAGGTATATTTGTGGGACAAATACCCATTTATTGAAAATGGCGCTCACTTGCCATGTTAACTTTGATTTCGTCAGTAACTTGACACATTTTGAGAAAATAAGTCATTCTTTTAAATGAAAATGTGGGGAAATGTCCTGTACCCAGTGAATGTTGATGCTATTTGGAAATCAACTGGTGAAATTTTGTGGTTCGGATTGTTTTCCCCACTTCGTGTGGTCGTTCTGCCTTCACAACAAAAGAGCAAGCATGGCCTGTGGACTCTTCCTCATAAACCCCGCTGAACTGTCAGAAGACATGGCCAGTTCCATTCTTATGCTTTGTCAGAGCTTCGGTGACACACACACTGTCCACAGACACCTCGGTTACCCAGCACACTGCAAAAGCCAAGAAGAACATTTCTTAAAACAGAGCATACTGTCAGACGTTTCATGTGTAGAGTTGTGCTGATTTTCAGAAAGAGGTTCATACAGTAGAAAAACAAAACCTAAACACAACAGGTAGGAGTTGAGATGCGGCAGATTTAACTTGTGGTTTCCTGCCTCGTAACTGGTCATGTGATGTTATAACCTGTAGTCAAATGTGTGAAATATCTCTGTGTCTACTACAACTGTGAGGAATATGTAATAGTTTTAAATCATTTTAAGGAGCAAAATGTATATTTGTGGTTGCATGCTCAGTATATCGATGTGAAATTACTTGAATGCAGTACTTGGTTGAGGACTTACCTCATTACAGTTTCTTAAGACTCCTGAAAAGTCAGCATTGATTTCTGTTAGAAGTCATTGTGCTACATCAGAAAAAGGCTTTATAAATTCATACATATATATGGCTAGAAACGGCACTGTAATTCTGAAGGCATGCTGTTCAAATCCACCAGCTGCTCCACTCATGCTATTAACTGTCTCTTAAAACCCATGGGAGGGTCAGCTGCAAGTCAGTTCTTACTCAACAGTAAATAACAACAATATGATATCTATATCTATATCTGTATCATATATCTATGTCTACATACACACACACATTATATATGTTGTTGTTTTTGATTGCTGTCAAGTCCAGCACGACTCATAGCAACTCTATGAACAAAAGACCTAATGCCTTTCAATCACTGTCATCATTTCTCCAAGTTCATAGAGTTTCCAGAGGCACGTCGTTTAGGAAGTGGATGTCACTCTTGTTTCCAAACCTATTTTACACCTGGGAGCTCCACCAAAAAATGTGCACATTGGGAAACCATTCTAGTATTTGATACCCGAATGGTATAAAGTTCAGCATCACAGCAAACCCAGGTTACTTCATTCTGCACATTGACAAAGAGTGATGTACAAAGTGGAAGAGTGTTCTTCCAGATACAACAGCACTAGTTTCATTTAGCAGTAGTTAAGTGTTGTCAAGTCAAATATGACAGAGAGTAAGTTTTGCACAAAAGACCTGAACTCTATTCTATAATTAACATCATTTCTGTACATTTAGAGAATTCGTAGAGTTTAGAGCACTTATAGAGTTTCCAGAGGCATCTAGTTTAGGAAGTGAATGCCATTTCTGCTTCCCAGCATAAATCAATCTGGAAGCTCGTCCAAACATTGGATGTAATGGGTAACCATTATGGTATTTGATAGGACAGTGTGCAGCATCACAGCAACACCAAGTTGTTCAGTTCAACAAATAGAGAAAAGATTGCTGTTTCATTTAAGGATTATTCATTCAAAATTTAATAAATGTGGCTCAAGGTTTTAAAGGCACACCTTTGAACAGACCTCTACCCTAGGCAAAAGCTCAAGGAGACCTGCTCTTGGAGGGGAAAAAGAGCAGTAATATACATCAAACATGACCCCATAAACTTAGGTGCCCATCAGGGGCCAAGAAAGCAGCCATCTTCAGAGAGACAGAGTAGATAAATATAGAGATGATAGATAGATAGATAGATAGATAGATAGATAGATAGATAGATAGATAGACAGATACACTATTTATGTATCTTGTCTGTGTGTATCCATGAATTTACATGAAAAATACCAACTATAACTAGTCATATTAGTTTGAAAATATCAAAATTAGGAAAAATATCCATACTTTTATCAATCATTTTAAAGTGGGCTGAAATCTGGATGTGTTTTGGGGGATCACTCTTAGGAGCAGAAAGCAGCATAAGAGACTTATCAAGAAAGAGAAAGTAAACAGGCGATGGAGCCAGTCTCTCTCCGAGATTCCCTCACCTTCTCCGTTCAGATTACTCATGAATCCCCAGTGAGACCTGCTGGTGAGACAAGCAGGATTTACCAACTCCTTCTGACACTGCAGAGCCAGCTTCTGAAGCTGGATTGGACAGGAAAGCTATGACTTGAGAAACTCCACCACCCTCAACCTTATTTCTATTGTTATGTACTATTTAGGTGCAACGGACCCAGAGCTGACCCTGCAATGGGTTTTCAGAGGCTGTAAGGCACATGGGAGTTGATTGCCCATCTTTCTCCCACCAAGTGGCTGATAGATGGGGACTGTGGAGTTTTGAGTTGGCAGTACAACTCCTTACTACTCTTCCATCAGAGAGCCCTACTTCCGAACTTGTCCATAAAGTCCCCTGTGACTCACAATGCCCTGTACTCAATAGCTCTAGAACTCAGCTCTATCTTGCGTCCACCTCACAGCCTCTGACACACCTACCCCAATTATTTCAGTTACTGTGTCAATGTATCCCCTCCATGGTCTTGCTCTCTTGCCCCATCCCTCCAAACATGATGTCCTTCTACAAAGACTGCTCCCTCCTGGCCATGTGCCCAAAATATGTGGCCTGGAGCTCCAGACCCCTTGTCTCAAAGGATCAACAAAGTGTCCTGGCTTCACCCTCTCTAGGACAAACCTGTTTGGTTTTTTGACAGTCCATGATATGTTCAATACTCTTCTCCAGCACCACAACTCAAAGGCATCGATTCTTTTTCTGTATCTTTTAGTCATTGTCAGGTTCTCGGATGCAAAGCAAATGATTGTAAAGACCATGGGCTGGGTCAGGTGGACCTTAGTATCTCGACTGACATCCTTGCTCTCCAGTACATTTTCCACAATGCAATTCATCTTTTGATTTCCTGACTGCTGGTGCCAAGGGTTTTGATAGTGGAACTGAGCATGCGGAAATTGTAGTGTTTTCTATCTCGTCAACATCTACTATGGTGCTGCCAGTTGTCCCAGTGGTGAAAATCTTTTTCCTTGATGTTGAGCGTCAATCCATATTGAAGAGTATAGTCATTGACCTTCCGCAGCAAATGTCTCAGTTACAGCAAACAAGGTTGTCTCATTGGAGATTAAATCATTTATCTGTTTATAATCTCTGGCTTGTTATTTTCCAGAGGTTATGACAAAATGCTCTGGTCAGATCATTTAAACTACTAGCTTTTCCTTTCTCTAAAATTAGTATAGAGAGCTCTGGTGGTTTAATGGTGAAGAGCTATACTGACAACACAGAGGCACACAATGTACCTCCATCAGCTTGTCTATGGGAGAAAGAGGGAAAGTCTCTTCCTGTGTGAAAACCTGCTGGGAGCTTAGCCACAGACTCATTCCAACTCAGTGTTGCATACATCACAACAAGATAAGTAGACAGTTTTCATTAGTGGGGATACGTGCTACAAGATAAAGTTGTACAGAGAATTGAAGTTGTTTTCAGATTTTCAGCTTCTGCTATTAAAAGTATTTTTGTAGACCATGACTCAAGTCTATTCTACCAACATTAAGCATATGTTTATGCAAGTAATAATATACCATATTTTGAACATAAAGACACACTACCATGTTTCCAGAACTTATAAATAATTAATTCTTAGAAGTAATCAGAAAAAATAGTGAATTATTTTCAAAATTTAAGTAAAAATTTTATATTTTATAATAGAAATTCAGTAGCATATAAAAACTTAAAAAGTAGTATATATTCACACACACTTTATTTACACAAAATATATCATCGCATATATTCTCTAGCATATTTTTAAATTTAATATTTCAGTATTAGAACACATAAATTCTCCTCTATTTTTGTAATATCCATATGATATTCAAATGTAGGGGTATGCACAATTTATTTTATGATTCCCTGTTGGATATTTATGCTTTTATAAATTTCATTCTATAGTGATGTGTGTGAGAGAGAGAGAATGGGAAAATCTTTAGAAAAATAAAAACACTGTAAGAACAAAGTGTGGTTTTCAAGTTAGACCTGAATAGTCACTATTTAGTGAACATAATGAGGTTGGTACAGATAGAGCGGTGTTTAGGGCTCTTGTACAGAGAGTCGCTATGAGTCGCAAGTGACTCGACGACACGTAGAACAACAACAGCAACAACCAACTCTGCTCTAATTGTTGATGACTTAGGGCACGGATGCAGTGTGATAATTACTACCTTCTTGTCATTCAAAGCACCCTCCTAATCAATCAATACTTCTCTCCTTGTCCAGATCACGCACCACGCCAAGACCCTGCCCTATTTCAGCTATGACCAGCCAGTGATGGGCTACTGCCAGGCCCACCAGCCTCTACACAGTGGCCAGGGCTATGCCACCATGTGCCCAGGGCCAGATGAGAACCCCCACCTGGAACACGGGCACGACCACAGCTTCATCGCCACCATCGCCAGATCTGCAGCCCCCACCATCTACCTGGAGAGAATCACAAACTAGAGCTGGACATCTGCTCACCTGGACTCCACCAGAAGGAGGGCATTCCACTTAGAGGAGGATGGGGCGTCCCAGACTGTGTGACAAGCAAGCTCATCCTTCCTGTTCAAGCATTTATGACTGAGAGGAATCCCATACCTGCCTGCGGAAGGCAGCAGCCGCACCTGCATTATAACCAGGAGACCACAGAACTGCCTAAAATGAGCAAGTGAACAAAACACTCCTGGATGTAAATAGTCAGAGTGCCAAGTTCTTATACAAATAGATTTCACTCTAGCTCCTTGTAGGCCTGTTTGTATATTTGATTTTTCTACACTGCATGGTTTCTGGGCTGGTAAGCCACAAGGAGTCGAGGGGTGGGTGGGAAAGTGGGGACCAAGACAATTTTCATGTTGGATCTGTGTAACTCTCACATACTTTATTTCAGTTGTTTTCATGAATTTTTTTCTTTTAAACAATATTTGTTCTTGTTTTGTTTTTTTTATTTTCTTTTTCCTGGTTGGTAAGATTGTTTCTAATTCTAAACAGTCACACTTATGTTGTGCCAAAAAAAAATAAAAATAAAACTAAATAAGCTTTTTCCACAAATACAACAGGGAAAGCTGGCCACAGGGTTTGACAAAGGCACTATGATGGGAATTCAGCAAAAAAGTGGCTGAATGTTTCCTCAAGGCCCAGTCTGCCCAACATGTGAGGAGATTGGCTTTCCTCAGGAGATCTCTCATTCTGAGCTTATGGTGTGTCAGAGGTTAAAATGAGGCCCCTGTAAACACATAGGGTGGAGAAGACTAAGGGAGCTGTGCCCTGCTGACCAAGGGGATGAAGAGACCAAAAGCCCTGTGGTCAGCAGATAAAACCCAAAATGACAAACTCCTAAGTGGAAGCTGATATGTAACATTGCTTTACAATTAATTATCATTTTGCTTTTATGTAGTTTTTACCAATAAAAGAAAAACTTGGGAAAATAAAGATATTATTTTGTGGTTGGTACACCACAGCCCCTAATTTGAGTGTGTTGTTTGCAATCTAGGGCCTTGTTCCAGCCTTATCAGAGCGATTTGATGGGAGATGATTGCTGCTTTTCAAATGCCTTCTCTATATTCTGGTTTTGCCAAGCATGCTCTACAGAGAAGTAGATGATCTGGCGTCTGCACGGAAACTTTTCTCAATGGCTATATGTCCTATACAGTATGAGGAAGCAGCATCTATGTAAGGGTTCAAGGTTGTGCTAGGCCACTGGAGAGAAGTGCTTTCTAAACAAATGTCTAGAAACGATCAGATGCTACTTCCTTATGAAGATAACTGTGTCTATGCCAGTTGAGACCTTTCTTCTGGCTCTCTCAGCACAAGGATGCTGTAAGATGACTCAACAATCTTCTGATTCACTGTAGAAACCTTGATCTGACAAGTTTTACAGTGAGGTAATAAGCTAATTCTTCTTCTAAAACCATGGCCTTTATGTTTTCCTTTATAGAACATATTTTGTATCCTGAAAGTGGTATGTGTATTTCTAAGTTATTTCCCCTCTATTTAATTTCAAAGTCCACTTTATGTACCATTTCAGATTCATGCAACCTAACAAAGTACTGACCGTTTGTTCCCAAATTCGCTCAGTCCATCTTTCTACCATATTAAATCAGTTCTGAAACTGTACTCTCTAAAGAACTCTCTAATGGACTCTTGAAAGAAAAGTACTCTCTAAAGAAAAGATATTAAAGCACTGAAGTACTCACTGAAGAAAAGTAGTCTCTAAAGAAAAGATATTATCCTTAAAAAACCATTAAAGACAATTTTCTCACTTTGGCATACAGGGTCATTGATGTTAAATTTTGGTAATTTTCTTTATACTCTTTATAATTTACTCTTGCAGGAGTGGCATCCACTTTCTAAACCACATGCCTCTGAAAACTATGAACTTTGAGAAACAACGATAGTTATAGAAAAGCTTCATTCAGGTCTTTCGTTCATAGGGTCAAAGTGAGGCATGCTTGACCTGACGGCAATCAACAACAACTTATTTCCCTAGTGATTCAGGTAGCATGCCTTGATTATGAGTGAAAGACAGACAGAAATTAAAGATAACTTTAGGAATTATAATGTTACTTTTAAGAATTATTCAAAGGGAGACTTCAGAGGAATCGAGGACAAGGCTGACTGAGGGACTTACTTGCCTGTGTCCTGCGGGGTCATGTAGCAAAGGGGGAAAGTTCCAGAGGGGAAGCAGAGGACAGGAGAAAGGAAAATGCTGCTGAAACCTGGTGACGCTGGGCCCTCATTGGAGCTTGGACTTCACATAAGGAAAGAGATGAGAAATCCTGTATCTCAAGCAGCTCAGCAGGGTCTCAGCTCCCCACCACTGGCAAAGGTCACCCTAATACAGCTCCATTAAGATTGATAAGATCTGGTTTCCCCACAGAACAAACTAGCCCACCTCACAACCAGTGGACCAGAACCCTCGTTAGTCTGTTGACCAGGCACCTTCCAGAAATGTGTAATATGAAGTTCTGTAAGTACGCACGTGTCTTTTATTTACAAATATTTCTAATAAGATAATGTTGCCACTTACAATAATTGAAATCACATACAAATTACAGGTGAATGGAAGATTACTGGTGCCAACGGGCCAGGGATGGTGAAGAGGAGAGAAGGGGATGTCTGTAAAAGGGACTGCCCAAGTGAGTGCTTTGTGGAATAGCTCTGCACCATTACTGCTGTCATTAATGCCATAATGCCAGGGACACAAGCTCGAATACACCAAGGTCAATTTTGTGGGTTTGATATTTTTACTGTCAAGCAGATATATTTGGTGGAAGGTACACAAGAATGCTCTGTACTGTTTTGTTCAAAAAAAAAACAAACATTCTGGGAAGCTATTATTATTACCTCTGAGTAGAAATTTTAAAAACTAAATAAATATACTAGAAAAATGTAAGAGAAAAAAATGGTCAAAGTTTTCTAAAGAAACATTCACATACCACACAAGCATATACAAACATATAAGATTAAAGTACCTCAATTTTTAATCTTTAAATTCCTATTTTTCATATATTTAATTCAACAATGAACAAATAAAATCTAATGACAGAAGCTGGGGGAGTATTGTTTTATTCTTTAAACAATAATTGTGAAAAAATAAATATATCCAATGATGTTAGAATCGAAAAGGTTTTTATTCAATGAGAAATTATATATCAGATATCAAAACTCACATAAGACTGCATGTCTTTTATGCCAACGATTCCTTTTAAAAATAATTTATCATAAGGACAATTAAATATCCATCCAAGTACTCGCAAGGTTTTATTTTTAAATAAATAAATATTTAAAATAAATATTTCAAAAGTGAAAGCATCAATGTCAAGACAGGTCAAATCAAGTCATTGCTACCAAGTCAGAGCCAACTAATAGCTAACCCTCCGGCAAGTTTTCAGAGGCAGCCAAGAAATCAAGAGACAAATCCAGAGTTTGTGGTTTTCATTCTGTCAAATACCATTTCCACACTCACTTGCTTGATAGCCATCTGAAAGTCGGACAATGACTAAGGATGAAAGGAAAAACAATGCCTTTGTGTTTTGGTGTTGAAGAGTATTGGACATCCCATGGATTGACAAGAGAACATGTCAGTCCGTCTTGGAGAAAGTACAACTGGAGTGCTCATTGGAGGGAAGGAGAGTGAAACTCCATCTCACATACTTGGGACATGTTGTTAAGATGGACCAGTCCTTGGAAAAGGACATCATACTTGGACAGGTGGAGGCCCATCCTGAGGGATGAAGACCTACAACAAGAAGCCCCAATATAATTACGATGACCATAGGCTCAAGCAAGTTGGACACGGTGAGGATGACACAGGACAGGACAACGTTCAGATCTGCTGGGCATAGAGTGGCCATGAGTTGCAGTCACTAGATAGCACACAATCACAGCAACAAATAACAGGGAAGGAGATCTCCTGTCTTTCTCCCTCTGAGCTTCTGGTGCCAGACAGGCCCCCACATTTGGGTTAGCAGCACAGCTCTTCATGGACAGTGCCACCAGGGTCCCCCAAGAAGGGAAAAAGTACCTAGAACCCAACAATAACCCAAAGCCTAATGTTCAAGGATACACTGCCTGGTTCAAAATTAGGAAAGGACTATGTTGGAGATGTATCCATACTTAATTTCTTTTCAATTTTATATTGGTTTGCATACAAAAGTCATATACATTGTGTTTCATTTTTACATAGTGTTTCACACATTCCTCTAATTATATTGTGTTTCATAATATCATTCTTATACATTGTATTTTATAAAATTAACCTCCAATGATCCACGTCCACCATTACTGCTCTTTTTCAGGTCCCCACTGGATCTTTCATACCTTTTCAATCTAGATGCAGAACAGATCATGTGGGAAGCTGGACTTTAAAAGGAGGAATGTAGCATCAGGATCGGAGGAAGACTCATCAACAACCTGTGATACACAGAGGAGACAACCTTGCTTGCGGGAACTGAAGAAGACCTTAAAGGTTTGCTTAAAAAAGTTCAAGAACTGAATGTAGTCTTAAATATGGACTGAAGCTCAACGTGAAGACCAAGATTCTCACCACTGGGCCAACTGGCAACATGATAGAGAAGATATTAAGATTATTAACAGTTTCACCTTGTTTGGCTTCTCAATCAACACTCTTGACATCAGCAGCGAGGAAATCAAAAGACAAATTACATTAGGAAAATCTGCTGTCAGAGACCTCTCCAGAGTGCTAAAGAGCAGTGATGTCAGTCTATAGACCAAGATGCACTTAATCCAGTCCATGGTCTGTCCAATTAGTTGCTACATATCAGAGAGCTGGACAGTGACTAAGGATGACAGAAGAACCAATGCTTTTGAGTTGTGGAGCTGGGGAAGAGTATCAGGCGCCAAAAGAACAGGTTTGTTCTGGAGAAAGGGAAACCCAGTTTCTCCTTGGAGGCTAAATTTTGAAGCTCCCTCTCATATACTTTAGGCATGTGGCCAGTGTGGACTAGTTCTTGGAGAAGGAAATAATTCTTGGAATGATGGAGCTACAACGTAAAAGGGGAAGATCCTGGATGAGATGGATTGACACAGTAACTGGGGAATAGGGGTAGGTGTGTCACAAACCATGCAATTGGCTCAGGATAGGAGAGTTCAGAGTTACTGTACATAGGGTCGCTATGTGTCTCAAGTGACTTGATGGCACATAGTAACAACAACAGTGTAAAATAGGAAACTGGTGACATGAATGTTCAATATTGTGATAACGTATCATCATATTCATAATGCTTACAGTATCAGCTATAGCTACAGTATCAGCTATAGCTAT
Source organism: Elephantulus edwardii (assembly GCF_000299155.1). NCBI lineage: Eukaryota > Metazoa > Chordata > Mammalia > Macroscelidea > Macroscelididae > Elephantulus > Elephantulus edwardii. The sequence goes on from NW_006400015.1 coordinate 3,529,718, forward strand.
AGCTACATTATGTGCACATACATAATGCCACACACATATATGTATGAATATTCATAAACACATTAATAGTATTTGTTCCCATTCCAAAGAAGGGTGACCCAACAGAGTGTGGAAACTACAGAACAATATAATTGATTTCACAGGCAAGCAAGTTTCTACTGAAGATTATCCAAAAACGACTAGAACAGCACATCAGCAGAGAATTGCCAGAAGTCCAGGCTTGGTTTAGAAGCGGTCGTGGTACTAGGGATATTATATATAACTAATGTTAGATGAATCTTGGCAGAAAGCAGAGAGTACCAGAGGAATGTCTATCTGTGCTTCACTGACTATGCAAAAGCTTTTGACTGTGTGGATCACAACAAGCTATGGCTGACTCTGAGAAGAATGGGAATCCCAGAACATTTGATTGTGCTAATACTTGGACCAAGAGACAGTCATCAGAACAGAGCAAGGAGACACTGAATGTTTCAAAATCAGGAAGGGAGTCCATCAGGGATGCATTCTGTCTCCATACCTTTTCAATCTGTATGCAGAACAGATCATCTGGGATGCTGGGCTATGTGAGAAAGGATGTGGCGTCAAGATTGGAAGAAGATTCATCAACAACCTGCGTTACGCAGATGACACAACCCTGCTGGCTGAAAGTGAGGAGGACCTGAAGCGCTTGCTGCAGAAGGTCAAGGAGACTGCAGCCTCCAATATGATTGAAGCTCAACATCAAGAAAGCAAATATTTATTCTCTCCACTGGGCCAATTGGCAGCATCAGTATGGATGGTGAAGAGATTGAGATAGTTTTATTTTACTTGGCTTCACAGTCAACACTCTTGGGACCAGCAGCCAGGAAATCAAGAGAAGAATTGCATTGGGAAAGTCAGATGTCAGGGACCTCTCCAGAGTGCGGAAGAGCAGTGATGTCAGGCTGGAGACTAAGGTGTGCCTGATCTGGGCTATAGTCTTTGCAATTATGTGCTATGCATTGGAGTGCTGGACAAGGACTAAGGATGATAGAAGGAGAATTGATGCCTTTGAACTTTGGTGCTCGAGAAGAGTGTTGAATATACAATGGATGGCTAGGAGAACAAACAGGGTTGTACTGGAGAAGGTGAAGCTGGGCTGCTCTTTGGAGTCAAGGATTCTAAAGCTTTGTCTGACATACTTTGGACATGTTGCAAGGAGGGACAAGTCCCTGAAGAAGGACATCATGTTTGGGAGATTGGAGGGACAGCGCAGAAGAGGAAAACCCTCGATGAGATGGATCAATTCAGTGATTGGGGTGGTGGGAGTAGGTGTGTCTGAGACAGTGAGGTTGGCACAGGATAGAGCAGGGTTTCGGGCTCTTGTACGTAGATAGGATGGCTATGATTTACAAGGGACTCGACAGCACATAACAACAATAATGCCCTTCATCACACCAACTATTGATTGGAGAAATTCTCCCGAGGCATTTAGTTTGCAGCATATTTTCACACCTTGTTATATTAAACTTTGGCTTATTACATTTCATAGATGGTGTTTTTATTACACATTACAGTTTGTTAATGGATTACTGGAAAAACAAACAGATATATCTTGGATACGATACAGGCAGAATGTTTCTTGGAAGCAAAGGTGATAAAGGTTTTCACATACTCTGGGCATGTTGCTAAGAGAGGATATTCCTTGGAAAGGAACACCATGCTTGGAAGGATGGAGGGCGAATGAGGAAGAGGAAGACCCTCAACCAGATGGACTAAAACAGTGACTGCAGCCATGGGCTCAAGTGGGTCAGAGATGATGAGGATGGCACAGGACAGGACAGGGTTCAAGTCTATTTTTCACAGGGTTGTTATGAGTCATACTTGACTCAATGGTACCTAACAATATTGCATACTTAATAGATGGCAGCGGTCTGGGACCAAACCTGGAGCAAATATGTCATGTTCCTGAGTTTAGAATTTCTAGAAAGAGAATGTATCCAAATTAGGTGGTTCATTAAGAGAACAGAGTCACATGAGGTGATTCATGAAGGCCTCAGCTTCAAGATACATTTCTGATTCGTACTTACAAGCTAAAATAACTTTATAATTTGTGTTCACCTGTATAATATGCTAATGTTGTTGCTATTAAGTGTCACTGAGTCTTAGACGCCTCATAACCACACTGAATAAAAGACCTGAACACTTGTATAACTGTCATCCAAATTCATAGAGTTTCCAGAGGCAAGCTATTTCGGAAGTGGATGCCACTCCTGCTTCCAAGCTTTTTTTAACTGGGGAGCTCCACCAAGCACTCTCCACCTTGGATGACCATTATCACATTTGACACATCAGTGTCACAGTGTTTAGCATCACAGCTACCATGGGTTACCTCTGTAGAGCAAATTGTCAGGGGTGCTATACCACTTAAAAGACTGTTTAAAAATAATTAAAATCAGGCCTGAGGGCCTAAATGCCTTTTTAAATATTAGGCCAATTCCAATCAGCTCACACCCAATTGCAAGCAAACTTTCCACACCCAAGCCTCAGCCAAACCCAGAAAATACACCTTTGTAGAACCCAGCTGCTTCACTCATCTTCCAAACTGCATTCCAGCCCCAAACTGGCTCTAGCCATCTTATGCAGATTAGTAAGCGAAAGTGACAATAACATGGTCATTTTTTTTTTTTACTTTTAAGTACTAGCTCCAAAGATTTAATATCATTTTACTTGTGTGATTTAACTAACTGTTGCCTCTTTCTCTGCTCCATTCTTACCTAACATTGTGATCTAGTTAGTAAGGAATAAGAACATGTTGAAACATTAACCCCCCACTGGCAGTTCCCTCTCAAGAGCAGGATGACTGATTGCCAGGGTTAATACACATGCAAAGTGTCAGCATTAGAAAGTCCACTCTCACCACAGGGACCCTGCCCTCCACGTCACACATCCATAATCTCTCATCAAGCCGGGTCCGCATATTCTCAGACGTCCATCATGCCAGCAGTCCAACATGCACCTTGTCAAATTACTTCAGTGACCCTCCTGAGTCGGATGAGAAGGGATATGATACAAGTCACTGAGAAGAAGAGTGAACCATGCACAAGTCCTGCTTCAATGTCAAGGCAAGGGTAGCTTAAGTTCAGATATTACAGCTAATTAACAAATAAGGAAAATGAATAATGCTGTAAGAAATTTTACAGTACATTAGATAAAATTACTAATACAGTAAGCTTATTTTCTGTAACATGCAGGTGAGTTTGTTTATTCTTAATTTCCTGAAGTATTAGTTGAAGTTGCAACAATCAGAAAATAAAAGTAGGAAACACATGACCTTCAACTTCAAGCTTTGCTTGAATTGTCTGAAGCATCCTAAGTGGCACCTTGCAGAGGTGTGAGAGGTATTTTCTGCTTTAACATAAGGATATGTTTCTAATTATGCAAATGAAATATCTATGAATCAATGTGATATTCAAGAAGTACTAATTGAAAGGAGATTTTCGGCTATACCTTGTACTACCAAAAATAGCTTCATTAGTCTGTGGCAGATAATAAAGTAAGCATTGAACTTAAAGGGGAAAAGGAAAATATTTCCTTCAGCTTGGAATTTTTCCAGAAGTTTCTCTCAACAGAGCTGTGTTGATACAGCCTCACCAACCTCTCTAGGTGAGACTTCCTTTCTCCTGTAATTGAGGGTTGTCAGAAAACGGGAAGTGTGGCTCCTCCTTACCTCTGCAACTTCCCCGCGGTGGTTCTACCTCTCATCAAAACAGAAAGACCTGGCCCTGACACGATTCTTTCTGCAGAAACGAAACTCCAGAGAATTCTCGTGGCTTTCTCTTCCTACTGAATTCAGGCTTGATAGTTTCCTAAACCAAGTTTGTTTCTTAACTCATGCAATGTTATGTTACAAAATTAGTTTGCCATCTTGCTACATGAGAGGACGCATCTTGCACAAATCTTTCCCATGCAGTCTTGAAATTAAATTTTTTTAAATCATTATATGTTTTAAAATGCAAGAGAAAGTTGAAAACGTCTCTCCATCAGGAAAACAAACCACACACAAAGTATATTTAAACACAACAACAAAAACCAAAACAAAACAAACCCCACAAACCTTAAAATAAGGACTTGGTTAAGTAGATTTGAATAAATGAAAAAGGGGTTTTGTTTGTTTGTTTGTTGAGTTCTTTTAAAAGGCAATGGATTAGTACAGATAGCAACTGTGAAGACCACCTGCCACGTGGAAATCAAGGAAAGAAGAACCTTGTGTCTCTCAATTCTTGGAAGTGCAGTGGGCAGAGGCCACAAGACTTGGAGTTCTGAGCCCCTCCAAGAGTGCAGAGCCCTTCCGGTTTCAGCCACTCAGCTTCTCGGAGGAGGGTACACTCCCAGGTACTCAGACCTCGGTGGTAGGTAGTTACATTTTACTTGTAAAATTTCTTGTATGTGTCCACTCATGACTAATTCCCTTTTACTTTTTAGATTTTACTTTCTTTTGTTGTTCCTTAGGCAAAGCCTGCACAAAGAGTCACCACCTTTCCTCCTGGTATATTTTGTGATTTCTTCCATACCCCCCTTCCACATTTCACAGTTTAATACAGTAACTGACTTATTGTGAGAGCTAAATCAAATTTACAATGCAACTCTGTTTTGATAGAATATCATGTTTTGGAGAATTTTTTAAAAACTATGTGGCAATTTTTTTCTTTTTCTTTAGTGATTCAAGGTAATAGTCATCTTTGTTGTGAACGAACTTTGCCTACAGGAGTCCAGGTGGTGCAGGGTATAACCACAGGGTCTGCAGTTTTCATCCACCAACTACTCTCAGGGTGAAAGGTCAAGCCTCATGATTGTTTGCAGGTGGGGAAACCCCGTGGAAGATGGACTGTGATCAAGGACCCAATGAACACGCAGAGGATATGGTTGATTTGACTTCCATTCTGTCAACTTTGCCTGGCCTTTCACCATTTTTATTAATACCCATTTAAGTACTATTTGCATCCTTCTGTAATTACTAGAACTCACCATGTAAATGAATAAGGATGACAGAAGAAGAATTGATGCCTTTGAGCTGTGGTGTTGGAGAAGAGCACTGAACAGACATGTCTTGCAGAGGGTGCAGCCGGAGTGCTCTCTCGAGGTAAGAATGATGAAGCTTCACCTCTCATACTTTGGGAATGTTGCTAGGAGGGGCTATTCCTTGGAGAGGGACATGATGCTGGAAAGGGAGGAGGGTCGGCGAAGGAGAGGAAGACCCTCAACCAGGTAGGATGATCTGGTGACTGCTACAATGGGCTCTGTGTGTCAGGAAGTGTGAGGATGGCACAGGATAGAGCAGGGTTCAGATCTTTTGTTCATAGAGTCACTCTGAGCCGTATTCCACTTGATGGCACCTGTTAGCCACCACCAGAACCATATAAAGGAGCATGTTGTTGTTGTTAATTGCCGTTGAGTCGAGCACTCATAGCAATCCTATGAACAAAAGGCGTGAAATCCCCCTACAACTATGGACATTTATCAAAATTCATAGAGTTTCTGGAGGCACGTTGTTTAGGAAGTGGATGCTACTCCTGCTTCATACATAATGTATTTTTAATACTTTTCACTTGATATTTCTTTACTCTTAATTTAAAAAAATTATTTATTCCTGTTTTCTCAAAACTCATTACCATGAAGTTGGAACTGACTCATAGCTGATTCTCCGACGCATTTCCAGACGCTAGAAATGACAAGGGAGGAGATCGCCTTTTTTCCCTCTGAGCAGCTGGTAGAGCTAACTTGGGTTGGCAGCACAGCTGTGAGTCAGTCCCCAAGGCTTTAGACAATCTAAATCAGTGGTGACAAAGCCAGAATGCCTGTCAGAATTCCCCGCAGGGTTCACTCGTAAAGCAGCTGCTGGGCTGCAAACGAGAAGTTTCCACACCACAGATCTGCCAAGGGTCTGTCTGAGGAGCTGTTTCTAAAAGGCCCCATGTGCTTCTAATAATGCTTGTTAGGGATTCAGGCTCAGAGAAACACTGACGTAAGGGATTTGTTCTTCAAAATAAACACATTTCATCAATTTTGACACGTTATAAAAATAATCTAGTCAGTTTTACTCCGGTCACATTATTATATATTTTTCTTTAGGGGGGCTCATTAAATTTCCTCTGAATCTACTGAGAAAAAAAAAACAAGCAAAAACTAAAAATCCTCAGAAAACAATTCCTATAGACAGCTGAATAAAGACACATTAATTATTGAGTTATATTTAGAAGGTAAAACATTAGAGACAAATGTGAAAAACATTTATAGTCACAAGAGTTTTTCACTCTGATTTCTTTACCCCCCAAAAGATTATTAACCTCTCTTGAACTGTTCTTTAAAATAACAACAACAAAACTGCAGTGTTTTCAAACAAACAGGAACTTAAACTTATGACGAAGGGGAGTGTATCTGTACCACTGAAAACAAACTGCAGGTGTTCCCAGGCTGTGACTGAAATCTCTACCTGTGTCTTTAAGAACTCTGTAGGTAATTCAAAACAGGTGTGTTGGGCTCACAGCTTTACTTTAGTGCAAGAAAAGCCAGGAGTGTTTTCAAACATGAAGACGATGGCGATGAAGAATTTGCTGTGGAGTACAGTTGGTTCAAACGTTTCAAAGAAAGGACAAATTTATATACCATTAAAAGGCAAGTACACATTGTCTATAAATCAAATGTTTATAACACCAAGTTGTCTATATAAAAAATGTGGTCCTCATGTTTAAACAGAAAATATTTAATATAGTCACTTAAGTAATGTTTATTTCAAAATTCACACTTATTTTCACCAAGGACAATTTGTAAAATTGTAAAAAGAAGGGAGAATATTTTTTGTTATAGGACAGCATATCATTGTAAGTATGGAAATGATTCTCTTATACTCTTCATATAAGTGAAACCTGCCTTCATGAAAATTGACAGGTATGGCAATTGCTGGGAATTCATCTAGGAAATAAGTGTATTGGACTTAGGTGCACATGCAAAATTTAATAACTTTTTCTTTATCATAATGTAGTATTTCAACCTAACTTATATTTTCTAGAAATTTTCTTATAAAACCAGAACAGAGAGAATGTTCAGAGAGAAATCAAAGGACTTTTTCATTCACAGAAGTATCTTTGATTATATGCTAAGGTTATTTATGAACTTATTTTAGTCTTCTGAAATGAACAGTATCCCAGAAGAGTAAGAAAGGGGACCATTTAATCCTTGCCCATCTGGTAGTGAAGCCAGTGTGTCTTCGATTTAGAAGGAGGTAATAGTCTCTCTTAAAAGTTACTCGGACACACTGCTTGTCAACCCCCTCGGCTGTAAATCTTTACCAGAGGAGAATGCGCATCTGTTTCCATGGAGCAGATGATGCCCAGCACTCAATACACAGCCTTTAATACCAGGTCTCCTTTTACTTTTAGAATGCTCTGTACAACTACTAAGTTTCATTCTTACAGAGCACATTCTTAAATGTATTTATTATCCAGTTCGATGGTCCTTTTTTGTGTATCACTGTTCCGAGGAAGATGCGACAGTCTGAGTCTGTAAAGGTTTAGATCCTTGGAAACACTGGGGACGGCTCTACCTTGTCAGAAAGCGTCACTGTGGGTGAGGTTCTACTGGGGTCCTTTGTGTCTAAGACTCACAATCATCAAACTGAAGAAGTTTAAATTTAAGCTGAGAAGACAAAGTAAGGTGGCTTCCAGCCTCACTACTGTTCAACAGTTCACTAGAAATCTTTGTGCAAAAAAGCAAGAAAGGGACATGGGAGAAAGAACTGAAATAGTCTTTATTCACTGACCATATAAAAATCATAGAGAAAATTACAAAGAATTAACAAAAATAACAACCCCTAAGCCTCTTAGAAGGCATGTACGTTTGTAGTCAATTTTCAGGATAAAAGTGTAATATAAGGCAAAAGTGATTGCTTTTCTCTATATAAGCAATGGCTAATGGGACTTTAAAAGCAATATAAAAATAAAATTTAAATATCTAGATACAAATTAACAAAATATGTGCAGAATCAAAATACAAAAAAAATAGTGAAATAATCAAAGACTTTCTAAATGGGAAGATACTTTGTGTTTATGAATTGGCAGACACAATTCTCTGACAATATCAAACCTCAATGGGCCACATAGTTTCAAAACAGTTACCATCAAAATCATATAAACTGTTCTGTGGTGTTACCAAACTACATCTCAAGATTATGTGGAAAAGACTTTACCCTGAATTTCTACATGTTAAAAATGAAAATGCATCAGCTTTTCAAAAACGCATTTAAAATAAATGTAAGCCTACAATATTTCTATATAATCACATAAAGGAAGAAAGTACAGATGACCATGGTCTCGACAATGACTTTTTAGGGTTCTTGCAGAGTATTACCAAAGAGGAAAGGATGTTATGGACTTTGAAAAGAAAAAAACCACAACAACATATCATCTGCAACTAATGCGGTCCCATAAATGCAAATACTATATGACACCATTATTGTATAAACAGAAATAGAACTAGTAAAACATATATGAGGATCCAAGGCGGGGTGGATAGCAGCAGAGGGGTCAGGATGGGCAGGGGGAAAATCATAGGGTCGCACAATATGGTGGGTGGAGGGAGGGGTGGGTAAAGGACATGGGAAAGATCTGATGGGGATCTGGAAAGACAGGGCAATGGTGGGCACTGTTGATTAATTTTATAAAACATAATGAATGGAATGATTGAAACACCATGTGAATGAAAGGTACTGTGAAAAATCATGTAAAAATGTCCTATTTGGTTGTGGTGTATGATATATTCCATTTTCTTTATTCAATATCAAGTTATTTTCAATTTTATAATAGTTTGATGATTTTTACACCTAATATCCATTAAAAATGTTGCTCTGTATTTTAGCACTATGTTTTTATATCATTTCAATTTTATAGTAAAACTATCCTTGTTGTTATGTGTTGTCTAGTCACCTGCAATTCATAGTAACCCTATGTACAGCAGCTCTGAAGCCTGCCCTGTCCTGAGCCAGTGTCACTGACTCTGACACACCTACCCCCATTACCCCAGTTACTGTGTCATTCCATCTTTTCCAGGGTCTTCCTCTCCTTCACTGCCCCTCTACCCTTCCTAGCATGATGTCCTTCTCCAAGGACCAGTCCCAACTGGCCACATACCCAAAATATATGAGACAGAGCTCCTAAATCCTAGCTTCTGAGGAGAAACTCTAAGACAGACCTGTTTGTTCTCTTGGCAGTCCATGGTATGTTTAAGACTCTTCTCCAGCACCACAACTCAAATACATCAATTATTATCCTGTCAACTTTAGTCATTGTCCGGTTCTCTGACACATAGCAAATAATTGTGAAGAACGTAGCTTAAATCAGGTGCATCTTGGTCTTTAGACAAACATCATTGCTTTTCACTACTGTGGAGAGGTCCCTGACAGCAGATTGCTGATTGTGGAGCCAAGCAAGCTGTAATTGTTAACAACCTTAATCTCTTCATGTTGCTGCCAATTGGCCTAGTGGTCAGAACCTTTGTCATCTTGATGTTGAGTGTCAGTCCATATTGAAGACTACAGTGTTTGACCTTCTACAACAAGTGCTTCAGGTCCTCTTCATTTTCAGCCAGCAAGGTTGTACCATCTACACATCTCAGGTTGTTGACAAGTCTTCCTCCAATCCTGATCCCACCTTCCTCCTCATAAAATCCACCCTACCAAATGATGTGTTCTGTATATAGGGTGAAAAAGTATGGAGACAGGACACATCCCTGACACACCCCTTTTCTGATTTTGAACAATGAACTGTGTTTCCCTGCTCTGTCTGAGGACTTCTGATATGAGTATAGGTTTTGCTTGAACACAATCAAGTGTTCTGGGATTCCTATTCTCTTCAAGGTAGCCACACAGTCAAATGCCTTTGCATAGTCAATGAAACACAGATAGACATTCCTCTGATAATCTCTGCTTTCAGTCTAGATCCATCTGACATTGGTGATAATATCTCTAGTACTGTGACCTCTTCTAAATACAGTTTGTATTTCTGGTAGTTCTCAGTCATTTTTGGGTACTCTTCAGTAGAATTTTGTTTGCATGTGATATTAGTGATACTGCTTGATAATCTGCCAGGTTGCCTTTGATAGAAATAGGAATAAACATGGATCTCTTCCAGTCAATTGGCCACATAGTTGCTCCAGATTTCTTGACACAACTTGGTGACCACATACAGGGCAGTTTCTCTTTGTTGGAATATGTCAATTGATATTCCGTCAATTCCTAGCGCCTTGGTTTTTTGCTAAGTCCTTCAGAGTAGCCTGTACTTCATCCTTCATCACCATTGCCTCTTGATCATATGTTGTTTCTTGAAATTCTTCTGAGAGCTCTGGTGGCCTAGTGGCAAGAAGCTGCACTGCAATCCCAAAGGCATATGGTTCAAAACCGCAAGCTGCTCCATGGGGAAAGGATGGACCATCTCCTCCCCTGGGATTACCTGACTCTGAAAATTTGCTGGAGGGTAAACTCGGACTCTATTATGTGCATCCCCAAAGCTGTGCATACAATGTAATGTTCTCTGTGCTGCTTTATTTTAGAAAGTGTGTCAAGAATTGGGATCATTACTTTCTTTAATGTTTAGAAACATTCAAGAGGAAAGAAAAAATATATAATATTGTAATTATAATGTCAACATCTTTAATAAAATAAAAATTTAATAAAAGTGGGCTACTTTTCAGTCTGGGAAGATGAGTGGAGTGGCTGGATTCTGCAAAGGTGTGTTTTCTGGTTTGAGATTGAAACTTCAGTGTGAAGGTTGTTCACTACTGAGTGTGAACTGATTGGATGAGGCCTCCTATTTAAAAAAGGCATTTAGGTACTTGGGCTTAGTTTCTTCAAATTGTTTTCAATCAAAGATGCTTCTAAGTGGTATAGCACTGGTATGTCAATTTGCTGTACAAGGGTAACTTGTAGTTGCTGTGATGCTAAACACTGTGACACTGATGTGTCAAATGTGATAATAGTTACCCATGCTTTAGTGCTGGAGTGTTTGGTGGAGCTCCTGAATTAAAACAAGCTTGGAAGCAGGAGTGGAATCCACTTCTGAAATAGCTCACCTCCAGAAACTCTATGAATTTAGAGAAAAGATGAAAGTTTTTCATGTTCAAGACTTTAATTTATAGGGTTGTTATGAGTCATCTACAACTGGATGGCACTTAACAATAACAACCAATATGTATTTTATATAAATTTTTATGATTTATCTCTTTCATGTATTCTGGTCATTTAATCTAATTTATCAAATCAGTTCCTAATATCCCTTTGTTATCCTTTTAGAGTCCATGGGATTAAGAGAGATAACCCTTCTTGAATGTGCATATTAATAATCTGGTTTTTCCCTTTTTCACTTGCTAGAATACCTAGTTTGGAATCAACATAGGAAGTTTTTTAGCATGATTAAATATCAACATTATTAATATTTTCAAGGAGTTGTGATTAGGAGTGGTTCAGTCAAGTAAAACTCATAGTGACATTATGGATAATAGACCCAACCTCTGTCCTATCCTGTGTCATCCTACTCCTCTCTGACACACTTGAGTTGTGGCTGTCTCTGCGCCAGTCTGACTAATTCAGGGTCTTCTCTTTCACTCATCCTCCACCTTCCCAAGCTTGATGTCCCTTTCCAAAGAGTAGTCTCTCCCACCAGCACACCCAAAGTTTAAAAGACAAAACCTTGCCATCTTTGCCTCCATGCTACATTTGCTCCAGGAATTAATTACCTGTTTGCTCTTTGGCCAGTCCATGGATATTCAGTACTCTTCTCCACATCACAATTCTAAGGCATCAATTCTTCTTCTGTCATCCTTATTCATTGTCTAGCTCTCAAATGTGTGGAAAGTGATTAAAAAGACTATGTCCTGAATCAGGCACAACTTAGTCTTTAAACTTATATCTGTACCCTTTGGTATTTTGGATCGGTCCCTGATTCATTTCTCGTGATTGCTGGTACCAATGGTGGTGGTTGTGGATCCAAGCAAGATGAAATTATTGACAGTTTTGATTCTTTCTCGTTCTATCATGATGTTTTCTATTAACCCAGTGGCTAGGACTTTTGGGGGTTTTTGATATTAGATGTAATCCATGGCTTAGTCCTTGATCTTCTGCAGCAAGAGTTCTTGAGTCCACCTCACTTTCAGTGAGCAAGGTTGTGTCATCTGCACAATGCAGGTTATTGAGTCTTCTTCCAATCCTGAAACCATACTCCTCTTCAGAGAGTCCAACTTCATGATGCATTTGATCTGCATACACATTAGATACCAACATTATTAATACTTGCAAAGAATAGTTACCAATACTGCTAACATTTCCAAAGAACTTGGTTTTGGTTTTGTTGATTTTTTTTATTTAAATTATATTAATATTTTTCCTAATGTATTTTTTCCTTTGCTTGCTTTTGTGTTACACTGTTCTTTCTTTCTTTAGTTTCAATAGGTGAAAGCTTGTTTCTGTTAAGTGTCACCAAATTGATTCTGCTGATAGCATCCCTTTACATACAATAGATATAAACCCTGGTCAGTCCTCCACTAGATGTGAGTCTACTGTTGCTACTGCTGTGTCAGCTCATCTCCTTGAGAATCTTCCTCTTTCACGGACACTGCTTTACTGTATATTGTCTTTCTCCATGTATGGATTCCTCCTGTTGTTCAAAAGCAAATGAGACACTCTGCTTCACTCTTCCCAACACAGATTGCTCATTCTGCTGGAAATACAGTCCATATTGGGTACAGAATTAAGGATATATATTTTTTTTATTTCTTACTCATTATCAAGTTTTCAAATGCATGTTCTCTTTTGTAGTAGATCTGACAAATGTAATACATAATTTGATTTCTTGTTTCTGTTTTCATATCCACTACCTGTTGTTAGTTGGGATTTTTTTTTATCAGTAATATTTTCTGTTTTTATTGTGATGCTGTGTATTGGTCCAGTTGGGATGATTTTTGTTTTCTTTATATTGAAGCCTTCGTTATACTGAAAATGGGATGACATTTTTAAATTTCTCTTGCTGTTTACATTGGCTTCAATGATGATCCCAAAAGGACTGGGAGCACCGTGCTGAGTGAACTAATGCAGTCTCATTAGAACAAATGCTGTATACGACCATTGTTGTAGAGAACAAAAGGAAACTAGTCAAATGAGGATAGAGAGGAGAGGGGAGAGTAGAGGCAGAGTGGAGGATGAGAAGGGAATCATCAGAGGGCCGCACAATTGGACAGATGGAGGGAAGGGTTGGTAAAGATGTTCACAAACATGTTACTTTTAATTAATTTAAAAACTAAACAGAACGAATCAACAAAATCATCCACATCAAGTTTGCTGATAAATATCATTCATAGGGTCGTTGTGCGTTGTGGTCAACTGGACAGCACACCACAACAACTTATTTGTAAGTGACAGCACCTGGGTTTTTCTCTGGTTTCTTGGTTTGTTTTTTGTTTTGTTTTTTTCTTTTTGTTCAACTCCCTTGTTCATGCTTTTCCACGAGAGAATTTTCTTCTGTAAGTAGATCTGTACTTGAGCTCTTTCAATGATGATTTGCTGTTATTTTATAGAAATTTGGCTTATGTGCTGGTGAAGGGTTGTGGGAAGAAAGATTTCTATACTCCTGTCTCCTAATCTCAGAAATGGCTTTGAGGTCCACCTCTAGACCCTCCGTTCCT
>NW_006400015.1:3543500-3546968 GCF_000299155.1 Elephantulus edwardii
TGTGTGTGTGTGTGTTTGGATTTTCTTCCCCTCCTTTCTCATTATGAGAGATAAAGTGACCTATCAGACACAATGGTTGAACACTTGGTTCCTAACTTAAAGGTTGGTAGTTAAAATACACCATCTGCTGTATAGAAGAAAAGGCTTGGTGACATACTTCCATAAAGATTACAACACAGTAGCCATCACTCTGGACACTACACTGCAGACTTGCTTTTGGGTACCACTAGGAACACTGCCATTAACCCACTGCGCACCACAGCAGGCACCAAGACCCCACAGAAGTCTCCATCCTCCCCTTCCTGTGGTCACCTGCCTCTGTCCTTGAAACTTTAGTCATCTTCTTTGAAGGACAGAACAGAGTGGATCCATCACTGCTAGGACTCAGCCACACAGAGACTTTGCTGGCCTGAGACCCAGCAGTGTCTTTGAACATGTGCCACTGATGATACAGTCTCCAGAGTCAACATCCGGAGACCCTGCCTGCCTGTCATTAACATGGGCTATAAGCTGGTGAGCTATTTCTTTGATAAATTCTCCCATCATTCCCTCCCCACTTCTATAAACACACACACACACACACACACACACACACAGACTTTACTGATTTGCCTCCTTAGAGAACCCAGTCTAAGACACTCACCAAACCACTGCCATTGATTTTAACTCAGACTCATCCCATTGAGTATTGGGGACTGTAAATGTTAATAAAAGACTGCATCTGGTGATTTTGAACCATTAACCTTTTGATTAGCATCTCTACACCTACAGTGTTGCACCACTCATAAATACGGTGGGGGGAATAAGGAGAAAATAAGGAGAGAGAGCCAGAAAGACTATTGAAAACAGCAAGGGAAACACCAAGATATATGCAGCCTGAATCATTTTATAAGATTCTGGGCTCTGGATGGTAGGACTTTGCCCCTCCAATGATGTCTGTAGTATTAGTCACAGAATCACATGTAGCATATGGTTGGGATATTGAATGGGATTGACTTAAAGCAATGCACTGGTGTAGGAAAAGGAATTAGAAACTGTGTTTAAAGGGAACATACTGATGACTATTAAAGTTTTATTTCTATTTTAAAGATTTTAGTCTTACAATCATAGATGACATATTCTGAAAATAATTTATTTTAAATATTGGCTTGATTACATCAAACAAGCAAATAGACTTTCTAATAAACTAGATTAAAAAGTATCATACTACATAAATTATATGACCTTGCTTAAACAGCCATCCCAAGAGTTTTTGGGTTTGTTAGTTTTGGGTTTTTGTTTTTTTTTTTAAGAAAAAAGGAAGGTTGATATTATGAATCAATGATGCCTAACGATTGCATTAAGTAATGTTAAAAACAGTATTATTTTAATTAAAAGGTAAGCAGTGGCCCATAATGGACTGCCCACTGTACTGGTGTTAGCAAATAATGTCTGACTGCCGTCGCCTCAGCCCATTAGCCTCTCCATCTGGTGATCTTATTATGTGGCTCAGGAAATTAGCCGTCTTCCTATAACCTCCAGGAAGCCCACAACAGGTCATGTCTTTCTCTACATTGCCTGGAAACTGCCGTCATTAAGTAGCGTGTCTGTGTTCTCTCCAAGAGCTAATGGACAGAAGTGCAAAAGGCAACTGGGCCTGCAGCCTAGGGGTTTCCAATCTGAGTGTGGACCCTGGAGCAGCAGAAAAGATCTGGTCAGGACTTTGACAGGTTTATTCCTGAAAGTGCCCCGTTAGCCCTGCCAGCACTAGCCCTATCTTAACACTCATTTGCTCTTGTCTGTGAATACGGAACCTTGAATGCTTTGGTTCTAGGATGCTGTGTGAAGCGTGCATATCTAGCCAAGAGCTTTTAACTTTTATCATCATGGACTACTGTTTGGCTGCCAATGGTGTCATGTGGAGCAAGATTATTAATAGCTTTTAAATTTTACCGTACCTTCTCTTTTTCAGTCCTGAGTGTGTATCATTTGCATTGAAGGGTTCCACATAATTGCACTTTTCTATAATAGCTTTTCTTTGCTTTTGATATCCTACCTTATGTGCTAACAACATAAAAATGGAAAACATAGTATATGGTTTTTCTCAAGTTCCTGGTAATTCATAAACTAGAAGACATAAACTTAAGAAATAACAAAAACCAACCCAAACCAACGAGTAGGATATGAAAAAGAAATCAAGTCTGAATAGAGGTAAAATGTCAAGAATGGTGTCTTTACGTGAGTTTAATCACATTTAAAATTACACTTTAGCGTTTGATTCTAAAATTGAGTATTTTTTTTATTTACATACCATTCAGTATATTACTAATATTTAGTATTGGCTTCCCATATGTCCCCCTCTTTGTTTTTATCATAATTATGTTATCATTTAGATGAGCATCCTTTATACACAAACAAGCAAATAAAACAAACATGATAAAGTCAAAGAAATACTTTCAAAAATCTCCGAAGGATTCAGGTTGAATATTCCTTGAAAGTTTGTTTTAATTGTCCCATTGCCACTGTGCTTGTCAAAACCAGTTGTGATTAATCTCCTTTGTCAGTGTGTCCATTGCCATTCCCTATCATTCCTCCCTGAGAGAGATTTTACCCTGATTCATAAGAAAAAGGGGAGGGCGTATTTTCTTAGCTACTTCCTGCTGAAAAAGGGACGCTGTAGGTTTCAGGGTGAAGATCTTCTCTCACTACTCTAAAGGGCCCCTTTCGCAATAGGAAACACATAGACTATTGTGGAGATCGACTTTGGAATTTAGATGCACCGTTATTAATTGTGCTTAGCCGTACATGTTCATATCCTTGAAGATGTATCATGGAAGTGTTACAGCCTAAAAGACACAAATTTAACTAACAAGTTAAAAGTATATGAGTCAAAAATTAAAAGCAATAATATTCCAAGTAGAGGTTCAAACAGTGGGACAAATCAAGTTACAGAGGGAAGGTAGTTCTTAAAATAAAAGGTTTATTGCCTAGCACTTTGTCTATTATAGTATAAAGGTTAGGAACCCCAAGATGTAGAGGCTGAACTGTGTCATTTATTGTTTTTAAGTCCTGGAGCAAATTCCATCTATCACTGGGTTGTTTTACAGCTCAGAAGTCTGCATGCAAGGCAGAGGTGAAGTAAGGAACTGCTCAGGAGGTTTTCCATCAATTCTAACAATTAAGAAATAGTGAGAAGAGTTGGAACCTCAGAAGGCTTTTAGTGCCAAATAATAGGCTCTTGTGTCCAGGAGAAAATGAATATACTTACCAGTAATGTTAATACTCACACATGGCTCTTCTGGGAGGATCTGAATCATTGAAGTGTCCTCCTTTGTTTCCAGCTGGGAGCTGGGGCCTGTCAGTGCTGTCAGCCACGAGGACCTGATGTGGGCCGTCCTTAGCCAAGAGTCCTTCAGATCCACACTTAAAGCAAGTGAGTGGGAGCTTCCTCTCTACGCCCTTGCCTATCTGTGGCTCTCGTCCGTGACA
>NW_006400015.1:3550708-3561690 GCF_000299155.1 Elephantulus edwardii
AGTATTCCATTGTGTGAATATACCACAGCTTCTCTATTCAGTCATTTGTTGATGGGCACTTAGGTTGTTTCCAACTCCTTGCTATTGTGAACAAAGCCGTGATAAGCATGGGTGTGCATATATATGCTTGGATATCATTTATGGTCTCTTTCGGGTATATTCCCAGTAGTGGAATTGCTGGGTCAAATGGTATCTCTATTTGCAACTTTTTGAGACAGCACTGTACTGCTTCCCACAGTGGTTGCACCATTTTACAGTCCCACCAACAGTGAATAAGGGTTCCAGTTTCTCCACAACCATGTCAGCATTTGTTGCTTACTGTTCTGTTAAATGTTGCTATTCTGACTGGGGTGAGATGATATCACATAGTTGTTTCCTTCTGCATCTCTCTTAGAGCTAGGGATTTTGAACATTTCTTCATGTGCTTGTTAGCCATCTGACTGTTGTCTTCAGTGGATAAAAATGAATATTTTTATAGGCTATTGAATCTTTCTGGATGGGAAGGGAATATAGTGTTTAAAGTCTCTAATGCACCAATCTCTCCCTCTATCTGTAACGGCCTGTGGTGAAGTGGCCTCAGGTGCGGGGTAGAGTGAAGCAGCAATCTGATGCACTGAGGCAGCCAAAGACAGGGTCAGCCTCACAGGACAGGATCAGCCTCACCTGACGCACTGAGGTAACAGGGGTGAAGTAGAGTCAGCATCACCTGATGACCCGAGCAGCACGGTTGACAAAGGGTCAGCCTCACCTGATAACAGCACCAGTGGAGACAAAAATCTTCTTGGCTCCAGAATCCACTTGGCTCCAGCTAGAACTGTTTGTTAAGCTGGCATTTGTTAATGTGTTGGATTGGAACACTTCCTTTTTATCTGAAAATGGCTGTTTTGCTTTCTTTTCAATATGAGTCAGATTTGCTGTACTTGATTTAGGTCATCTTCCCGGGACCTGGGGAAGGCTGGAGGTCTAGAACACACCAGTGAGCACCTGACCCTCATCCTGTTGACAGACATTTGCTTGCGTTGACTCCACCCTGACTAGATGGGCACAGAGTGAGAGCAGGGTTGAAAGAGCAAGAGAGGAAAAATGGGGGCCTTAGCAAACGTGACTAGATTAACTGTACTCTTTACACCCTGGGCTTGGATCGCTTGTGGCTTCCTACCCTGAGAACATATGAATTCAGTACAACAACATCATTCAAACAATGAAGAAATGACTTTGGGGGGCTGGTAAAGTGCACCATAAGTTTTCTAGGAGGGTGAGAACGTCATTTTTTAAGTGTGAGTCAAAAATACATGTCCATGTGTAGGTAGCATGTATATTTTTCCTCTTTGCAAACCCATGGCAGTGACCCTGTGAACAATGGATCTGAACTCTGTCCTGTCATGTGCCGTCCTCATAATTTGACATACGTGATCTCGTCACAGTCAGTGTATATGTTTTTTCTGTTGTTGATGTGCACTACAGGGTTAGAACCAACTCACTGTGGACTGTCCAGTGGGGTTTCAGAGGCACAGAAGGAGGTTGCCCACCTGCCCGTCTTTCTCCTGTAGAGTGGCTGGCATGGGATCACAGTGCATCTTCCTAACATGAGGCCCCAGAGCTCGCTGCTGTTTTGTATACTGTTAGAAGGTGTCTTTGAGTTCAGGACAGCTCCTAATGACCGTGTGAACAGCCAGTCTGAACCCTGCCCTATCCTGGGCCACCCTTATCATCCCTGGCATACGAGAGCTGAAGTCAATGTGTCAATCCACCTCACTCAGGGTATTCTCCTTCACTGACCTCCTGTCTTTTCAAGCATGATGTCACTTAATGAAGAATATTCTTGTCTAGTTGCATGTCCAAAATACAAGACAAAGCTTTCACCATCTTTGCCTCCAAGAAGCACTCTGAATGCACTTTTCCCAACACATAAGTGTTTGTTCTTTTGACAGTCCATGGAATAGTCAACATTCTTTTGCAGCACCACAACTGAAAAGTATCAATTCTTCTGTCATCCTTATTCATTGTCCAGATCTCTGATGTATATCAGGTAATTGAGAAGACCATGGCCTGAATCAGGCACACCTTAGTTTTCAAACTGCTATAATTGCTATTTTGCATTTTGGTAAGGTCCCTGACAGCAGACTTCCCCAGTGTCATAATTATACTTTTATTTCACTTTTTATTAAAAATATAGTTATTATAACAATAAATGTTATAGATCCTTATTTTGTGATAATCAACAAGATATGAATGGGAGTTCAATAATCTTCCTTACAGTGTTAAGATGCAATGTCATAAGGGGAACTTCTTTCAACAAAGGTTAGCTGATTGAGCAAGAAAAAGAAAGAAGCGAAAGATATCTAAATATAAATGACATTTCAGGCAAACATAAGTAAGTATACATATGTTCTCTACAATTTAGATACATATAAAAAATAACTTACTGAAATTCAAATTTAACTATCTCAAAGAGATATATGTGTAATTTATATATAATCCCTCTCACATTTATGAAATTCAAATTAATGAGATTCTACACAAGGATGACACGCAAATTCGTGAAGTGTTCCATATTTTTATCCTGGTGGATGGTGGAGCAGGGAAATAAGTGGGTAAAGACACGTGTGTCAAAGGCAGGGACACTGACACTAATGTCTAACTCCACAATAAGGGCTATACCTTTCACTTTTTCTACAAAATGCTCGTCTGTCTGATAGTTCTCTAAATCTGAACATTCAGATTAAGACAGACTAGGAAGAAGGATTGGCCATCCACTTCTGAAATAGCAGGCCTCTGAAAACCCTATGTACAACAGAACACATGTAGATAACAGAAAGGGCAACTGAGATTGAGGATTGAGCTTTCAAGTATGGAAATACAAAGGAAGAAGAACAGTTGTAAGCAGACACTAGTGAGTGGGACATGAAATGTGAGATTCAGTGACTGGGATAATCAGGATGGGAGTGTCAGAGACAGTGTGATTGGCACACGACAGAGCAGAGTTTAGGGCTGCTGTACATAGGGTCGCTATGAGTTGCAAGTGACTCGATGGCACATAAGAACAATTTATTATATTCAATACATTAGATAATCTGGGAGATGTGTGTATATAAAGGCAGATAGTGAGAACCGAGAATTGGAAAGTATATGTACAGTTCTCTGATAGCAAGATTCTGATTTAAGTACATATACCATCTATGTGAGGCACTCCAATGTGGTAATGGGACATCTACTCCAGCACAAGATACTTGGGATTTAGACCAGGCACCCTCTACATCTGTAAATCACCAAGAACGATATTGGCTGTTCCAAGTTTTGTGTGGACTAACATTTATCTGCCTCCAAAGTGCCCAGGTTCTGCACTCCTCCCGTTTCTCTTCCTGAGTGCGTTCTGGGGCCTCAGATGTCTACCGGGTAGAAATTGTTCAGACAACCTAGCAAAGAGTCATGGATCTAGCTTAGAACACATTTGGTCTTGGGATTGCTTCTCCACAAAATCAGAGGTAGTATCCTTCACTCAAGCTAACCGGAGGACCTGAGAAGATACCTCAAATGGCAAGACTAAGAGTGCTTCGTAACAGGGGCCTAAAGCTGAGATCCTGAAGTCTGAGGTGCCTGCAAGCTCACTGTGGATGGTGCCCTGTCTGAGTGAATGTGTCCTATTGACATCCAGAATCACAGCCTCTTCATGTCACCAAAAACCTCCATAATCATAGTAAAAAAAAAAAAAATAAAAAAAGATCCTCACTTAACTCTGAGCTTCCCCCTTCCTCATTAGGCGGAAAATGGTAAAATTGAGGATGAGGGAGCTCTGGTGACCTATTGGCAAGAAGCTGTGCTGCAATTCTGAAGGCATGTGGTTCAAGGCCATCAGCTGCCCCATGGGAGAAGGACAGGCATTCTCCTCCCAAGCAATTAACTGCCTCTGAAAATCCACTGGACAGTCAGATTTGGGTTGGTTCTGACTCTATGGTACACAACAACACTCCTGTTGAAGATTATCCAAAATTGACTGGAAAAGTACATTGACAGGGAACTGCCAGAAGTGCAAGCTAGGTTTAGAAGAAGCTATGGCACTAGTGACAATGTAGCCAATGTGAGATGTATCTTGGTTGACAGCAGAAAGTATTGGAGAAATGTCTGTATCTCATTGACTATGCGAAGACATTTGACTGACTGGTTCACAAGAAACAGTGTCTAACCTTGAGATGATTGAGGATTCCAGAAAGTTGTACTGTGCTTATGAGAAACCTATACTTTGACGGTAGCAAGAGTCATAATAGAGCAAGGAAACACTGTATAGTTCTAACATGCATCTGTTCTCCATACCTTTTCAGTCTATATGTGGAACAGATCATTCAGAAGTTTGGACTTTATGAGGAGGAATGTGACATTAGAATTGAAGGGGAAATCATCAACAGGGTTATGAAGATGACACAATTTTACTTGCTGAAACTGAGAAAGATCTGAGCTGATCATTGCAGAAGGTCAAGGGTTGCGGTGTTCAATATGGATTGAAACTCAACATCAGGAAGTCAAAGATTCTCACCACTGGGCCAATTGGAAGCACCATAAGAGGTGGAGAAGAAATTGAGATTATTCACACTTTTCACTTGCTAAGCTCCAGTCTTGGCACCAGCAGTCAGGAAATCAAAAGACTGATTACCTTGGAAAAATGTCAGAGACCTTTCCAAAGAACTGAAAAACAACTATGTCAATCTAGATACTGACGTGTGCCTGATCCAGTCCATGGTCTTTGCAATTACTTGCTGTGCTTCAGAGAGCCGGACAGTAACACACAACAGAATAATAATTGATGCCTTTGAGTTTGCAGTGCTGGAGAAGAGTATTGAATATACCACGGACCGGCAGGAGAACAAACATGTGGAGAGGATGAAACCAAGCTGTTCCATGAAGGCAAGGATTCTCAAGCTCCATCTCATATAATTTGATCATATGTGCACGAGGGAACATTCATTAGAGAAGGATATCATGCTTGGAAGGGTGTGGAGGGAACAGGGCAGGAGAAGAGGCCTTGAGTAAGATGAATTGACACAGTAACTCAGGTACTGGGAGTGGCTGTGTTGGAGTCGGTGATACTGGCTCAGGACAGGGCAGGGTTGAGAGCTAATATGCATAGGACTGCTGTGAGTTGCAGTAGACTGGATGGCATGTAACAGTAATGTATGAGGCACTTGGGTAGTAAAGACAACACAAAGGAGATGGAAATAAAACACATACATACCAAACGGAGAGAGAGATTACCTCTCTTGCTCACTCCCACCGTCATCCACACAGCTCTGGTGAAATACTAGAAAAACCTCTATGGAACCTGGTTAGTTGCAGAAGATCTAAGGAAGCCAGTATCAGGAAGGATTTAATAAACAACCTCAAAGGAGACTCAGATTTGAAACTATGCTTCTAAAACTCCAGGGAGTTCTTCGTATAAAAACTACATAATGAGGGGCATATAAATTCATAAACTTATTTAGAGGGCAATCAGACAATATATAGGAGTTCTAGATGAAATAGTAAAATCTCATTTAAAATGTGAGGTGAAACTTCATCAATGAAAACAGTTAGTTACATAGGGCAAAATTAAGCCCTGTACATGAAAAAAATCCCACAAAAAACCACAACCCAAAATTAGCCTAGCATGAGAGACTGTGGATAGGAAGAGTTTGTGTGTGTTTGAAGGTGTGTAAGATGAGGAGTTAATACTGGTAAATGAAAACCGGATTCTCAGATCCCACAGCAGTGAGTCAAGCAGTAGTCCAAGGTTGAACAGTGTAAGAAAGGCAAGTGTTAACAGTATGTGTGGTTGATTTTTAGATATACGCGGAAAACCTGGTAAATGTATAGCAAAGAGAAGAAGTTAAGAAGCTGGAAAGAAGATTTTAAAGGCAGCACTGAATTCGTTCACTGTCTGTTGACTCCCTTTTGTGGAAAATGACTATTCCATTCTCTAAGTTCACATTTTCTACCCGTGTCCCAGGCTAGGTAAATGCTCATTCAGTTACCATTTATCTGTATGTTTTTTAGTTTAAAATATTTCTGATATATTTGTTGTCATTTCATGACTTGAACTTTCTGCTTTATGAGCTTGTATGTGCCTTTATTTTTAGGATTTTATTTTCTTTACCGATGGTTTATTGGCAAAAGCAGCAGCAGAGATAGCCATGTGAGTTATATACATCACTTTAATTAGAAATTGAATGAACCAGTTGATTAAAAATCAACCAGTTATAAAATTTATATATAATAGAAATCAATAATAGTTTAATTTGGAATTAAAATAAAAATCTAAAACACTACACCAACGCAAAAGAGAGGGCGGGAAAGGAAGAGAGAGAGAGAGAGAGAGGAGGGAGGGGAAGAGGAGGGAGAGAGAGGAGGAAGAGAAAGAGAAACACAGAAACTGGTCTAAGAAGCAGATGTGGTTAGTCTGCACCTTAAATTGTAGCTCATTTAAGAGTAGCTGCTTTTCTAGCCATCTGTTTTAATCTTCCAGGTTTTGCTTAGCCATCATTAGTGGTACGTAGTACATTTTTTTTTTTTGTATTGCAGTGTTGCAGGACATGATTTATTGATGTTATCATATGTTCATCTGCAGATGTTCAATTTTATGATTTACTCTTCAAAAATTGCCATATAGATTTCTAATCTATGGATTCAGTTGCTTGAAAACATCAGTCTAAATGCTGATTACTTTACTAAAATGAACAGGCCAGCCTCTTTGAGACAGAGTGAGTTGTTAACCCTGAGCTGTATGAAGTACCATGAAGGAACGAGTCGCACGAACAAGTCTCAGTGTATTAGGGCAGCTGACAAAATGCCAGTGCCATCCAACTTCATGACTCAGGCATTTTTAATGTGCATTAATATCTGTAAACTGATGTTTTCAACCTTCAATAGTAAATAAATATTGGCTTTATAAACCTATTGGTAATAAAAGCCAAGATAAATAATAAAAACAAAGGTGTTCAGCTGTCACCAGAATCAAATTAAGGTTAATCTAATCTTCCACTTTGGAAGCAGGAGTGCTACCCAACAGGCCTCGGGAAACTCTGTGAACTTTGGTAAATGTTGATAGTTGTAGAGGGGCTTCAAGACTTTTGTCCATAGGGTCGCTATGAGTCATGCTTGACTCAAAGTCAACCAACAACAACATTCTTTCACCAGGGAATGCTGGTCCCTCAGTTGCATAAACTTTTAAATTTTTCTGTTATTTTTAAAAATGGTGATTTTAATGAAAGTTTATAAGGAGGTCGGCTTTTCAATTAATTCATACACATTTTCCTCTCTTCTCCTGGGTAATTTACTTTTCAGGGTGTGTCTTTTCTATGTGTTAATTGCCATACACATGTCTGGTCAGCCACTACGCTCAGACTCTCCTCCACTTAAACTCTTCTCAGGCGTATTCATAATCTAGCCATTCTTCTCTGCTTCCCCCTCCCCCCATCCATTCTAGTGTTATAACCATGGACTTAGGCAGCGTTTGTCCATTTGTAACCCAGGTATTTCATTCAGCATAAAGTCTTCCACACTCATCTGTTTTGTGCAGTGTTTCATAGATTCATTGTCCTCAGTGCTACATAATACTGTATTGCATTAATCTACCACAGTTTCCCAGTCTGAACGTTTAACATGCTTTGCTGACTTCGCAGCTGGAAGCTTGTACCTACCCAGATGGGTCAAAGAAAGAACAGCTTCATGAGATATTTGCAAGGAATCAGTTGGTGAAAATTCAGGGAAAGGATTCTACTCCAACAAACACAGCCTTGCTACGAGTTGATGTCACCTTGATGACAATTTCCTTTCCCTGTTGTTATGTAGTAAACATCAGTAAAATTGTTTTCTTAGACATAATGGAAATAAAGAGCCAACATTCAAATCTGCTTAAAAATTTTAAAGGCACACAATATAGCACTAGAGAACTACACAAAATAAAAACAAAGGAATTACACTTAAAATAACAAATAAATAAAAAAATTAGGAAAGACTTGGGGGGGGTGCAAAGATCATGTTGAAACCAACTAGTGGACACCTTAAGGGCTTGTCAGAGGCATTAAATCTCATGGGAGGAGATGGTTCCTTTTTCTCCCATAGAGCAGCTGCTAGATCCGAACCTCCGGCCTCTGGGTTGGGAGCACAACCTCTTTTACACTCGTCCACCAATACTTCCTTTAAAGCAAGAGAACAAAAATTGATTCAGGATCATTCTAAAAAACATCATTATATGAGTACTGTTGATCTATTAATTATTATGATATGTCTTCAGACACAGAATTCATATTCTTTCTTTTTTTTTAATTCCCACTGTGTTGTCAGTTTAAGTACTTTTTGCTTTTGCTGTTGTCAGGTGCCCTAGCAGTGGTTAAGTCTCACAGGGCCCCTCTGAACAACAGATCTGAACTTGGCCTTAACCTGTACTATGTTATCTCCATCATGCTTGACTCCATTGATTTAGTCATTGTGTCAATCCATCTCATAAGTAAAAAATCTGGAAAAGTACAAAGCAGATATGCAAGCACAAATCAAAGTAAGGGCAAGATACTAAAGTTTACAATTATTAACTATGAAATGAGTTTATTTTTAAACTAATATTCTGCATATGACAGCTATAATGGTTTAGATGTCTTATTTTAAAAAAGAAAAAACACATTAAGAATCATAATTTTTTGAGACCTACATGAGACTAAAAAGAAGCTGTCTAGAGTCTAAACAGAATAAAAAAGTAGTAAACTTATGAGCCTGTAAAAATTATTTTTTTTTTACTCATAGACTGTTCATCTACTAAAATAACTTGATAATGATTCCATTGTAATCACTGACCAAAGACAATTATACAGATAAAATTTACCTACAGAGAAAAAGCACTGGACTGTGTGAAGATAACTTCAAAACATGACCAGTGTTAAAAAAAATAATGTTTTTTTACTAAACATATACCCATTATAGTGAATGATGTCCTCTCAGGACTGGTCCCTCTTAGCAGCATGCCCAAAATATGTGAGATGGAGCTTCAAAATGCTTGGAAGCCTGGAGGGGAAGACCCTGTACAAGATGGATTGGCTCAGTGACTGGGGTAATAGGGTACATTGTAAACGACAATTAAGTTAGCTCAAGATAGAGCTGGGTGCAGAGCTGTCGTACACGGAGTCACTAAGAATCACATGGGACTCAATGGCACATAATAACATTGAATATTACAACAGTGTTACCTCATTTATTTGTATACTTCTTGTCTTTGCATTGAAAATTCTCAGATATTTTTAAGGACTTGGCAAAGTGAATCTTGAGTTTATCTCAAAGAGTAATGGGGGAACTTTGAACAAGAAGGTTTAGGGTGCTTTGCCTGCCAGCTTTATAATACATTCTATAACAAGCACAATTTATATCAGGCAGAGCGGGCCTCAAGCATGAAGGCGGGGCATCTCAGCACAAATCTCACGCCATCTGGACGGATAACACAAAAGTTAGGCTTTCAACAATTCAAGATCATCTATATTTAGCTGCTGTATTAGAAGGGGGGAAAAACCAAACAGAATTTTTACCTCACAGTATACACCAGAAGAAACTGTTCACTAGTTAAAAATGAAAGGAACGAAACCATGAATGCACTCAGGGAATGCTTGTGTTTATAACTATTTTGGCACAACCTGTCTAAGGGTTATATGAAAGGAGGTATCCCCAAAACAGGCAACATTAAAAATGGTCTGGATATCAAAAGCCTCCAGAGACAGTATTAAGACACAAATGGACAGGGAGCTCTGGTGGCTTGGTGGCAAAAAGCTGCATTGCAATCCCAAAGGCAAGTGGTTCAAATCCACCAGATGCTCTGCTGGAGAAGGAGAGGCAATCACCTCCTGTACCACTCAGATCTGATTTGACAGTACACAGACACAAAAGAATAAAATTAAAAAAACACAAATGGCAAAAATGAGAAAGGAAGCAGAAGTGAGGACAGAGAGGTTCAGCCCTGGAGATGGGAAATTAATTGTCACATTGGAATGAATACAGTGTCTTACAGTGAACAGGGTATGTTGCAGGCCACGCAAACTCCTGGAAACTATCCTTAAAGCTTGACAGGGACTCCAAAGTCAGACATTTTCAGCAGATTCCTAATGCCAGAGTTCCAAGCTCTGGGCAAGAAGACAGACACATTTAAGAGACACATGAGATGGACCTTATACTTTTATGATTCCTGCAGCTTCTGTAGAAATAGTTGTCTGAACAGCACTCAATGTGAATTGTGCAGATGACACAACCCTCCTTGCTAAAAATGAAGACTTGAAGCACTTACCAATGAAAATCAAAGATGTCCACCTTCAAAGCGATTACATCTCCACATTCAGAAAACAAAAATCATCACCACCAAGTCAAAAAGTGACATAATGATTGCTGGACAGAGACTAAGATGGTCAATGACTTCGTATTTCTTGACTCCATAATAAACATCCATGATAGCAATAGTCAAGAAATCAAAAGACCTGTTACATGGAGAAAATATAATATCAAAGACTCCTCCAGAATGTGGAAGACCAAGGATGTCAGTTCAAAGATCAAGGAGTGCCTGATCCAAGCCACAGTATTTGCTTCCTACGCATTCTGAAAGTCGGACAATGAATAATGCCTTTGAATTGTGGTATTGGATACAATTATTGAATATAGTATAGACTGTCAAAAGAATAAGCAGATCTGTCTTGAGTAAGTCCAACCAGTGTACTCCTTAGTGGCAAGAATATTGAATGTTTGGGGGGTTTTCTTACCTATGTTGGGCATATTTTCAAGTGGAATCCTTGAAGAGAGCCATTTTTTTCTCAGTCTTTTTTTTAATTTTCCACTACTTTATTTACAAAATTCCAATACATTGTTTTCAAGAACAGATTCTCTCCATTTCCCTCACCTCCCACCCAACAAATTATACAACCCAATGGCTAATCCCACCCTCCCCCTGCACATCCTCATCCCTCTGCTTCCAACTTCTCCCATCCTTC
>NW_006400015.1:3564233-3572232 GCF_000299155.1 Elephantulus edwardii
TCTTCTTTCATCACCATAGGCTCTTGCTCATATGTTGTTTCATGAAATTCTTCTGTGTCTTCCAATTCCTTTCAATACAGTGACTCAGTATATTCCTTCCATATTCTTTTAATACTTCCGGGAGCTGGGTTTATTTCTGAGTTGAAGAGAGACATCTTGCTGGAAAAGGTCAGCAAAATAGAGGCCAACCCTCACCAAGACAGATCGGTCCAGAGTCTACCGCAGTGGGCTGGAGCATGATGGAGATCATGAGACTGAAGCAGGATAGTCATCTTGGTGGCACCTAACAAGAAGTTGCTTCTACAGGAAGCTTAGCTGTGAAGGTGATTGGCTTGGGCAGCTGTAATGCTGGCCGGTGTCCGACCTTTGACTTCATAGCTTCTAGGAAGCGGGATCCAGAGTGTCCCCTAGGCTGACTGCGGCTGGAACTGGAGCATCTTTGGTAGAGCAGCCTTCCTCACTCCTCACTGTTCAAATCGGTCCGGCATCTCTCCCTGTGGCACAAACTTACACACATTGCTGTCAAGTGGATTCCAGCTCAGGATGACCCTACAGCAGGTCCCAAAGCTGTGAATCTTAACAGGATGAGACCACAAGGCTTTCCTGCACAGACCTTCAGGCGACTTGGAGCAGCTGGGGATGTTGGGTCCTGGGTTCACAGCACAGTGAGCTGGTGACTGCGCTGCAGAGCCCCTTCCCTGGGGCTGGCCCTGCAGCACTGCGCTCACCGTCAGTGTGTTCCAGCCATTCCCCAAGGAGCACAGTAAGAGCGGGAGACTTTGTGCTCAGTGGTTTATTAAAGAATGTCCGTCGGAGATCTGGTGGCCTAGTGGCAAGGAGCTGTACTGCAATCCCAGAGGTGAGCAGTTCGAATCCACCAGATGTTCTGCTGTAGAAGGAAGAACAATCTCCTCCTGTACCAGTCAGTTTTGATTAGACAGTACACACATAACATAATAATAATAAAAAAAGAAAGCCCATCGGAAAAACCAGGTGGGGGAATCCAGGTGAGGATGTGGAATGAGCCGGCCAGGATGCAGCTCCTGTCGAAGGCGGTGCCAGCCTGATTGGGCAGGGAAGGCAGGACGTGCAGTGCACCACCCTGAGACAAGGCGTTGTTCTCTGTCCTTCATGTAGGTCATTGCCTGCCAGCTTCCTCTTAGGAAGACGGAGGGCTGAGGTCAGGGCTGAGGCAGATCCAATGCCACCAAAGAAAACAGCTGGAGGCCTGGGTAGCTCTACACATGCTTTCTAAGAAGCATGGGAGGGGTGTGCTCACTGGACCAGCAAACCTGGTGGGTCACCGATAGCAGCTACTGTTGTTGTTGTTGTTGTTGTTGTTATGTGCCATCGAGTCGTTTGCGATTCATAGCGACCCTATGCACAACAGCCCTAAACCCTGCTCTATCCTGCGCCAACAGCACTGCCTCTGACAGACCATCAAGTTGAAATTGGTGTTTCATTGACCATACAGTGGGTTTTCAAAGGCTGTAAAACACACAGAAGGAGATTACCTATTTTAGAGCAGTTAATGGATTCAAATTACCTCCATTTTGGTTAGCAGCTTAACTCCTTAATCATAGTCCAAATACAAGGTGGTGATAGGGGTGCTGGTTATGTACCATCAAGTCAGAACCGACCAATGGTGACCCCCCCTGCACTGCAGGTTTTCAGAGGCAGTTAATGCACAGGAGGACGTTGCCCATCCTTCTCCTGCAGAGCAGCAGGTGATCTTAAACCCCATGTCTTTGGATTGCAGCACAGCTTCTAGCCACTAGGCCACCAGAGCTCCCTAAATACAAGGTAGACCTAAACAGAATAGAAATCTAATGGCCTTGACTGTGATCCTCGGGCAGTTTGTTGTGCTTTAAGAGTTTGCATATTGCTATAATTCTAGAAGCTATGCTAATAGGACGTCAAACACCCTCAAGGTCACCCATGGTGAACATGTTTCCTTAGAGATTTCAGACCATGACAGACTAGGAAGAAAGACCTGCCAACTTATTTCCAAAAATTAGCCAAGAAAGAGCTCATGGGTTGCAGCAAAACATTATCTGACTTGCTTCATTTGAAATCATCACAGGGTGGGTTGGTCAGTTGTGAGAGGAAGGCATCATGTTTGGTAGAATACATCAGTTCCACTATGAGTTAGAATCGACAGTTGCAAGTAACATTACATTAAGCTTTGCCCAGAAGTTTTTTTATGGAAAACAACATGTAAAAGACTAAGTAAAAATAATTTTCACAAATGTGCTCACACGTGTAGAAACAATGCAGGCCGGAGCAGTACGGGGCTGTCTGTGGTCCTGAGGGGGGAGGGCAGGGCTTCTGGGCATCTTTTGTTTTGTTTTATTCTTTTCTGTTATTTTATCTTTCTTTCCAATTCTTTCGATAGTAAGTGTGCATTACTAGATTAATTTATAAAATACCTTTAAACATCATGGGCCATTTGCTTATTAGAACTGTGTTAGCATTGACTCGGTCAAGGTGTTGCTAAAAGGACTGAAAGTTGATCTGGGCTTTGTGATCTGTCTGGACTTCCCCACCATCTCCCTTAGTTCTCTGACTCTGACACACAAAAAGCAGAAAGAACAAATTACTTGTCAATATCCCTATTCATGCTTCTCAGATAGGCTGTTCACACCTAAAGCCTCAGTATTTATCTACCCAGTGGAGCCCAAGGAAGCCTGGTGAGGAAATGCAGCCTTTGAAAAGGTGTGATGGCTGGGGGGCCAGAAATCCTTTACTTTTGTCAATAGACTGGCAGTTCAGGTGACCAAGTAGCCTTTAGACTGTGATAGGAATCTGAGTGGTATTTTTCCTTGCTGTTCTGTGTGTTATTTGCTCTTTTTCTTTTTTTTTTAATGAATGAAACAAAATCTGAACCTAAGCCACTCTCCTATCTTCCCTGCTTCCTAAGTAATTTTAATCTTGTTCCCTGCTTTAACTATTTCCTGTGATTGGTAAAAGGTAGGTGCAAACTGTGCGTTCATACTACATAAATTCATCCTCTCCAAACTTCTGCTGCTCCTTCAGAACATCCTGCTGGCTTGTCTTCTGTTATGACCTGCTGTAAAACTTGATGGTGTGTGTACAGTAAACAGAAAGGTCGAGCTAAGTCATTTTGTAAAACCCATTCCTGCTTTAAGACATGTGCTTGAGTGTCGGAGCATGCACTTTATCTAGAAGTTGGTTTATTATTACTTTGGGGAGCTTAAATGATTTCCTTTTCAAATGTCATAGAAGGTCTTCTCACCCATCTGCTCACCAGGCATCTTTATGAAGTTCAGAACCTCTTCGGATACCTTCCGAGGTGGAGGAATGAGCACATTTTCACTCAGTCTGGGAAATCAGATTTTAGCTTTCTTTCACTG
Source organism: Elephantulus edwardii (assembly GCF_000299155.1). Taxonomy (NCBI): domain Eukaryota; kingdom Metazoa; phylum Chordata; class Mammalia; order Macroscelidea; family Macroscelididae; genus Elephantulus; species Elephantulus edwardii. The sequence continues at coordinate 3,567,608 of NW_006400015.1, forward strand.
AAGGATCATATCTTTGGAGTAGGTTCCATGTTACTTAAGTATTTGCAAGATGAGCAAGAAGACAAACTTTGAAAGACTCTCCATCATTGACATTCTCAACCATCTAAACCACTCACAAGATTGTCCAGTAATTGTTTCAGCAGACCACTGGACAGTGAGGCAAGCTGTCCACAACTTGTACACACATGAACACACAGTAAATAGATTCCTTCCACAGATGTTACTGATCTGATTCCTGTACATTCCATTAGAGGAAATCTATGTGGATAGCCTGAGCTTATGTTTTTTATAAAAGGCATTTGTTATGAATAAAGCATTGATTGTTCAGAATTCTATCATTCTCTTTCCAGTCTCATTTCTTTCACCAAGTCCATGTTTTCTGACTACTGATCCTTCTTCTTGGTTCCCAATTTGTGCATTCCAGTAATCCATTATTATTAATACATCTTGGTTGCATATCCAATCAATTTCTGTCTGGAAAAGTTGGTAGAAATATCTATTTTCCCCTCTTTGGATCTGGTTGTCGATGCATAAATTTGTGTGATAGTGGTATTAACAAGTGTTCTTTGTATGCGTTTGGATATTATCCTGTCACTCACAATATTGTATTTCAAGATGGATCTAGAAATGGCCTTTTTAGCTTCAAAAGTGACCCCAGTTTTTTATCTTCTCACTTCTGGTGTAGTAGATCATATAGTTGTCTGGTTCAAAATGCGCCATGCCAATGTATCTCATTTCAGCAATACCTAATATGTCAATAAATATGTGTTCCATTACCTTCTTAACCTGGTCCACTTTTCCTATAGTCATGCTTTTCACTTTCCACATTCTAATCATTAGTTTCTGCTTAAAACTGTTCTTTCTCCTTTGTGTTTCCAAATTTGAGGGCTCAGCCTCAGTTGCTGTATTTATTATTATTATTCTACTCTAAGTGTGCTCTCAGGCGACTCGACGGCACGTAACAACAACACAACAACAAGTGTGCTCTATTGTCAAGTTGTTTTTCTAAACTAAGGTAAATGGAGTGATTCTGTGCTGATTCGCTTGAGAAATCTTCTGTGAGTCAGGACTTGGTGAGCTAGTGCTGAGTAGGGAGATTCCTATTCAGACAGAAGCATTAGGGCAATGCAATGTGAATCATCACATCAGTGCACTGGAGCAGGGGTAGAACCTTGCTTTAAACACAACCTTGGTGCATAGTACCATTCTTGGAAGATGTGATGATGCTTCAACCCTAGTGAGGGACACATGGCTACCTCCTGTACTACATGCAACCTTCAATCACTTTTCAAAAGCTAGCATTCCCTTTCCAGGTGTGTGTGCTCGTTTTTACCTGCTGAATTAGCCTGAAACCAGAATAAAAAACATAGGAGAGTTAAATGTTATTTATGTTTAAACTTTTAAATACTTATAATCATCAATTAGACAGACAAGCTCATAGTGCCGCTGCACATGGTCACATAGGCAAGCAAATGCATGAAGCACATTCCATGGTCGCAGTATTCTTTAATGTTGAAAATAATTCATTTACATTCACCATGTGTGGAAACTCTTAGGAACACGGCCAAAGTGCGAATACAAGGCTATTAAAAGATGGGTTAGATAGTTCTTGCTGAAAAGTAACTGCTGTGTTGGCCTTGACATGACCTATAGAATTTTATGTTGGCAGAAAACCAACTTTGAAATGTGTTCTATAGCAAATCACCGTGGCCATGTACTTCCAGGAATTAAATCCTTCCATCACTTGGAGGCGAGGCCAGTGAGCATGGACGGTCTTCCTGATAGGAACCGTGAGGGAGGCTTTGGCCAGAAATTCAAAGCCATATGTTAGTCCTGTCAAGAACGATAGGGATCTGCTTACAAAAGCCTTGTTCAGTGACTCTGCCAGGAACCGATGGCTGTGTCCTGCCGGAAAGCTATTGCATATATTATCACTGCCAGAAATTGATGCCGCCCTCGGACAGTCAAACAACACTAAAAACTCAACCTCTGGGTTTCTCCTGCCAGATTTTAACTGTTAACAGAGCCTGGGAGTGCATTACAGGGAAATAAGGCCTATTTGCCCTCTCAAGGGTGAGGTTGGGCAATTCTACTGGTTTTGGGTACATAGTGTTAATTAGCTCTTTGGAAAAGATTCTTGGCTGAGAATATTATAGTTATTTGTTTCCTGATATACAGAATACCAAGCTAACATTTTCCCAAGAATTGACTTGAATTATGGCTTTATTTTAAAAAAAAATAATTTTAGTTTAAATATATACATAAAAGTAAAAGTCAAGGCATTTTGTGCATATTAGAATACACAGGTGGTTATAAAATGTACTAAAAATCAACTTACTGAGGTATCTATAGATAGATATCTGTAGATATCTCTCTATCTATCTAGATCATCTATCTATAGCTACACAAGATCTAGAATAGCAATTAAATTCCTGATTTTGATTTGTAGCATAAATCAACTTTAAAAAATAAGTGCTTGGGCATATTAGTCAGTATTACATAAAACAATTTTTATAAAGCCCATTATTATTGTTATTAAGCAACTTTGATAAATAACATATTATTGTTGTATGTGGTCAAGTCACTTGTGCCTCATAGTGACTCTTAACTACAACTGCTCTGAAGTTTGCTATATTTTGAGACAATTTCATTGTCTCTGACACACCTACCTCTATTACCCAGTCACTAAGTCAATCCATCTCTTCCAGGATCTATCTTTCTTGCACTGTCCCTCCATCCTTTCAAGTATGATGTAGTCCCTCCTAGCAATATACCCAAAGTATATGAAATGAAATTTAGCAAGTTATGGCATTTTTAATACTCTTCTTCAGAACCACAATACAAAAGCACTGATTCTTCTATTATCCTTAGTCATTGTCCAGCTCTCTGATGTATAGCAAGTAATTGCAAAAACTATGGCCTGAATCAAGTGCACCTTAGTTTCTAGACTGACATTATTTTTCCTCAGTACTCTGGTGATGTTCCTGACAGGAGATTTTCCCAATGCAAGTCTTCTCTTGATTTCCTTGTTGTTGGTACTACGAGTGTTGGTTGTGGAGCCAAGCAAGGTGAATCTATTAACAATCTCAATTTCTTCTTCTTCTGTCGTAATGCTGCCAATTGGCCTAGTGGTTAGGTCTTTGTTTTCTTGATGTTGCACTTCAATCCATATTGAAGGCCAAAGTCCTTGACCTTCTGCCATACCATATTGCAAACACGCCAAGTAAGTCCTTACATAATTTTTGTATACCTACACTTAATTTTTTTTTAAAGATATTTTTATTTTTAATCAACCAACCGGTTTACTGATTTGTGTATAACTGGTACACAAAGTTTAGGCCATGGATTAATGCTGCTTTGTAAATTGTTTATGGTCAGTTCACCAAGAGGTAAGGATAGATTATCAATGCAAGTTGTTTTTATTGTTGTTATATGCCACTGAGTTGACTGTGGCTCCTAGCAACCCTATGTACAACAGCTGTAAACCCTGTTCTTTCTCTTGCCAATCATTATCTCTGACATGCCCATCCCCATTACCGCAGTGACTGAATCAATCCATCTCGTCGAGAATCTTCCTTTCCTGCACTGTCCCTCCACCCTCCCAAGCATGAAGTCCCTCTTCAAGGACTGATCCCGCTTTGCAACAGATCCAAAGTATGACAGATGAAGCTTCAGAATCCTTGCCGCCAAGGAGCAGCCTGACTTCACCCTCTCCAGGGCAACCTTGTTTGTTCTTCTAACAGACCATGATATACTCAATATTCTTCTCCAGAACCGCAGCTCAAAGGCATCAACTCTCCTTCTATCATCCCTAGTCATTGTCCAGCTCTCTGATGCATAGCAAGTAATTGCCTGTATCAGGTGCACCTTTGTCTCCAGACTGACATTGTAGCTCTTCAGAACTTTAGATAGGTCTCTGACAGCAAACTTTACTACTGCGATTCATCTTTTAATTTTCTGGGTGCTATTGCCAAGAATGTTGATTGTAAAACCAAGCAACCTGAAACTGTCAACAATCTCAATCTCTTCACCATCTATCATGATGCTGCCAATCAGCCCAGTGGTAAGAATCTTTGTTTTCTTGATGTTGAGCTACAATCCATATTGAAGGCTGCAGTCCTTGACCTTCTGCAGCAAGAGCTTCAGGTCCTCCTCAGTTTCAGTAAGCAGAGTTATGTCATCTGCATAACACAGATTGTTGATGAGTCAACCTCCAATCCTGATGCCACACTTCTCCTCAGAGAGCTCAGATAATTTGTTCTGCATATACATTGAAAAGGTATGGAGATAGGACACATCCTTGACACATTCCTTTCCCAATTTTGAACCATGCATTGTTTCATTGCTCTGTTCTGATAACTGCCTCCTGGTCCAAGTGTAGGTTTCACATAAGCATAATCAAGTGTTTTGAGGTTCCCGTTATTCTCAGAGTCAGCTACAGTTTGTTGTGATACACACAGTCAAATGCCTTGGCATAGTCAATGAAACACAGATAGACATTGCCCTGGTACTTTGCTTTCAGCCAAGATCCATCTGACATTAGCTATAATATCCCTAATTCCATGGCCTTTTCTAAATCAGGCCTGCACTTCAGGCAGTTCTCTGTTGATGTGCTGTTACGGTCA
>NW_006400015.1:3572332-3573414 GCF_000299155.1 Elephantulus edwardii
GCACATCCTCATCCCTCTGCTTCCAACTTCTCCCATCCTTCGTGGATCCTTATACTCTTTCTACAATAGCAGTTTTATACAATATTTATTCTTATGAGACAGAGTTTGTTCACTCAGCATAATGCTCTCAAGTCCTCCCAAATTAGGTAATAATTTACAAAATCATTGTTCCTCCGTGCTGCATAGTGTTACATTGTGTGAATGTACCATAATTTCTGAATCCATTCATTTGTCATTGGAAATTTGGGCTGTTTCCATGTTCTTGCGATGGTGAATAATGCTGCTATGAAGATTGGTGTACAAATCTTCATCTGTGCCTCAGTTCTCCTTTTCTCAGAGTAAATTCCAAGTAGTGGGTCATATGGAATTTCTATGTTCAGTGTTTTGAGGAAGAGCCAAACTGCCTTACAGAACGATTGTACCATTTTACGATACCACCAACAATGAATAAGAGTTCCTATCTTACCACATCCTCTCCAACATTTATTTCTTGCTGTCCTGTTAAACTTTGCCACTGTTACTGGAGTGAGAGAGTACCTCATTGTGGTTTGATTTGCATCTCTCTTATTGCCAGTGATTTGGAGCATTTTTCTTCATGTGTCTGTTTGTCATTAGAATATCTTCCTCTCTGAAAATTCTTTCTATGTATTTTGCCCATTTTGTAACTTGGTTATCAGTCTTTTTCTTACGGAGGCCCAAGAGTATTCTGTAAACTTTTATTATGAGACTCTTGTCTAAGGTGGTATTACTAAATATTTGTTCCCAGTCTGTAGGTTTTCTTTTCACCCTGTTTTAAAAAGGGTTTTATGCACACATGGATATTATCTTTAGAAGGTCCCATACATCAATTTTATCTTCTTCAAGTTGTGCATTTCTGGTTGTATTTGGCAGTCTCTTTATACCTTGGACTAGCGCTTCTAAGCTTGATCCCAGCTTCTCTCTTATGACTATTACAGTTTTGGGCTTTACTCTCTGGTCTCTGATCCACCTTGAGTGGATTTTTGTATATGGTGTGAGATGTGGATCCTGTTGGAGTTTTCTGCAGGTAGAAGTCCAGTTTTACCAGCACCATTTGTTGAAGA
>NW_006400015.1:3574190-3583459 GCF_000299155.1 Elephantulus edwardii
TTTTTGGATAATCTTCAGCAGAATCTTGGATGTGGTATCAAGGACTGATAATTTCCACACTCTGTTGGATCAGTTTTTTTGTTTTTTTGGAATGTGAACAAATAAATATACATCTCTCCCAATCAGTTGGCTATGTGGTTGTCCTCCAGATTTCTTAACACAACTTGGTGAGCACATCCAGAGCTGCATCTGTTTGTCGGAATGTGTCAATCAGTGTGCCATCAATTCCTGGGGCGTTGTTTTTTGCCAATTCTTTCAGAGCAACTTGAACTTCTTCCTTCATCACCAGAGGCTCTTGTTCACATGTTGTTTCATAAAATTCTTCTGTATCAGCCAATTCCTTCTGGTACAATGACTCTTTTTATCTTCTTTTAATGCTTTCTGGATCATTTAATACTTAGCCCAAAGCATCTTTAAGTATTACAACTCAAGGTGTGAATTTGTTCTTCAGTTCTTTCAGCTTAAGAAATACTGAACGAGTTCAGCCTTTTTTATTCTCTGTCTCCAGCTCCTTGCACATTTCATTGTAATACTTTACTTTGTTTTCCCGTGCTACCCTCTGGAATCTTTTGTTAAACTCCTTAATATCTTGATTTCTTCTTTTTGTTTTGGCTTCTTGGCACTCCAGTGCAATATTCAGAGTCTCTTCTGACCTCTTTCTTGGTCTTTTCTCCCTCCTCTGTCTTTGTAATGTCCTTTTGCATTCTTCCTGGATGATATTCTCCCACAGCAAATCTGGTCTTTGCTCATTAATGTCCAAGGCCTCAAACCTGTTCCTGAAATGGTTTTTAAACTTAGGTGGGATAGACTCTAGGTCAAATTTTGGTTCTTGTGGGCTTAATTTAATTTTCCTCAGCTTCAGCTTGAACTTGCATATGTGTAGTTGGTGGTCTGTTTCACATTTAGCACCTTGGCCTAAAAATTTATTTTGATCAAAATCGATAAAGATCAACTAAGGGTCTTTTAACTATGTTGCTGCACACTTAAATTGATGTCCATGTTTAGAAACATTTTTTTTTGCCGTCATTTTCAAAGGCAGTTTCCTTCAGTATAATAGGAGTAGAAAGTAAACTTTCAGCATGTAGCGCAAACTGGTTAAATGTCCTTTGCAATTGTTTTAACTGGTTTTGGAAACAGCTTCCCTGGAGATCCCCACATAATCCCAGAGCTCCTGAATGTCACTGGGGTCCCAGCCTGTCCTCTGAATTCCTCTATCAACATTATCACAGACAATGCCAGGCCCCCAGGAACCTACTGCAGTGTTAGGGATTGAATCATCTCTGCTCAATCTGTAATCAGGCTTGCCTGGTTTTCAAATATCTTAACTAATGCCACAGATCCAAGAATTTAAATATTGGTATTAGAAAGCAATGTACTAAGCATTTTCATTATTTCATTTAAGACAAGAAAACAGTATCTGTTTGTGGTGGATAGTATTTTGATTTTACAGATGAAGAAACTGAAGATGAAGGATATTGGGTGTCTTGTGCAAGATCACGATGCCAGTAACCCCTCGGCTGGAATTACTCAGACAGTCTGACTCCCAGAAGAGAGATGAGCTGTGTTCTTGTGAACATAGATTTACATCTTTGGGAAACTAATGGAGGTCATCATGGATAAGAATGGACTTGGTGGTAGTGATTTTGTGTTTTTCTGGCTCCAGGTCAGCAGTAGTTAAGCGTGTGGTTGCCAACCTAGACGTTAGTGGTTCAAACCTCCATGCTGTTCCATGGGAAGATGATGTTCTTTTTCACATTTTTGTTGACACTAGATTTCATCAAGGTGATTCTGATGTGTGATTATACCCTGTGTAGGCAGAGCACTACTGTAACTTCACAGAGAGGATGATACATTGGGTATATTTGGGAGTGACTTTCTGGGGATGACCAACATTGCTAGGAAGGATCTTTTCTAGTTTCTAGGGCAGCAGGTAGATGTAATTTGTCCCCCAGGATCATCACCACGTTACACATTACTAGTTTCATGTCATATGTCAATTATTGAAAGATCTTATTACTTAATAGAAAACTATTTCCACTGTAGACCATTAACTATAATTTTCCTAAAATGAAAACTGTGACTGTCACCAACACATGTTGTGATTCTTGTGCTAGTAAATAAAGGGGGGGGGGGGAACTGTTGTGTTACTGCCCAGGAAGTCGGTGTTGTGCTCAGAGGAACCATTGGGTGGTGGTTATGCTATGGAGCCATGGAAGGGCGTAAGTAGAACTGAAGGGATTTTCAGGGTTTTCTGGTGATGCTGCCACATCCAAGGATAACAAATGAGATGTCGGGAAGGACTACTAAGGGGTCCTATCCTTGGGACTGAAGCTTTAGTCTACACAGATTGCTGCTCATCCGAAGGTTCTGGCTGAATAGAAAAGTAACGGCTGGCCCTCATTAGAAAAGGGTAATCACAAGGCTACTTCTTTTTTAAAAAAAAAAAAACAAAACAAAACTGAGATTTTAATGAAAGTTTATAGAGAACTTGAATTTCCGTTCATTCATTGTTGCACATTTTCCTCTCCGCCCATCCTTCCCCCTCAGTTCACTTTTCTTTTTGAAAAGAAAAAAAATTATTTCATTGTTATACGTCCCCTCCACCCCCTGCCCAGTCAACTTTAATATGTAGCTGTGATTCTGGACTCTTGGCAAAGAAATAATCCCCAATCTCAAGGCCACTTCTAGGGAGTGGGGACAGAATTGAAGACTGTGTGTAAACAGTGTTCCCTTCTTTCCAGAGTTTGCACAGGCTTGTGTCAGAAGAAGAGAAGAGTTATTTTGTAATAGTTTCTCATTTTCCCATGATTACATATAATGTGTCTGGCTGGTCTACGGTTTAGGCAGTAATTTGCCCTGTTAAGGAGCCCTGGTGGCCACATTTGCCATAATGATTCAGGCCATAAACTTTAAGGGTGCAGGCTGGAGACCACCAGCTGGTGGAAGACTTGTGGGTAGTCCTGTCCTGTAAAGGTGTGCAGCCCCCAAAACCTGACAGAGTGCCAGCATGAGTTGTACTTGGAATGAAATAGTGAGCGTGGGTCAGTTGGGTGTTTTTTTAGGGGGGTTGGTTGGTTTGGGGTTTTTTATTTTGCATACTATATTTTTCAAGTTAAAAAAAACAAAACAACAAACACTGGGCTTCATCTTCAGAAAATTACTCCACAGCACAGTAAATGATATAGCTTTGAATGTCTCCTTCTGGTGAGATAATTTGTTTGCACTTAAAGTTGAGAACTCTTTTGTTCTGAATTGTTGGTAAGAAGCTTGTGTGTCACCACTGAACAATCAGAAATGTAGTTGTGAAAACAAACTCATTGCCATCAAGGTCAAGTTGGAGCCAACTCGGAGCTGGCTTTTCAGTGGGTTTTCCGAGGCTGCAAATCAGGGAAGAGTTTGCCCATCTTTCTCCTGGGAGGTCCATGGCCAGAGCAGCATGGCAGCCCTCTGTGAATGGTGCCACCAGACCCCTGTAGCAGTTGTAGGTCACTATAGCTACAGGTGATATGGGTCATTGTTCTACCTGTCCATCATTAGACTCTTTAGAAGGGAGGAGTTCTTGTGGCTTAGTGGCAAGAAATTGTGCTGCCAACCCAAAGGTGTGAGGTTTGAATCTAGCAGGAGCTCCTTGAGAGAAAGATAAGCAATCATCTCCTGTACAAATGATTGCCTACGAAGACCCACTGGAGGGTCGGCGACGAGTCGATTCTGACTTGATACTGCACAAGAGTGAGGAGGAGGATGAAACTTCCTCACTTGATGTGGATGCGCTGTTGGAAGCCAGCTCTCAGGAGAAAAGCAGCATGCCTGATAGAGTGTCAGTGGAAGAGAGGGAGCCCCCAGAGCAGGGTGACAGCGACGATGGCAGGGAGCCCCAGCACAGTGGTGACCAAGAGGGACAGGAGTGGGGGCTGTGCCTTGCTGGACACGAGGCTGCTATGTGTCCCGGCACCGAACAACATCACCAAACCCCTCACCTATGTTTGTGAAATTCCTGTTTAAAAGAATTTTCCAAGAACCAGACTCTTCCTTCCACGGTAAAAATTCCGTTTCTCTGTAGCAGATCAGGCAGAAGATGCTGCAGTTGTTGTGAGGTGTGACCCAGCTGGTCTGGCCCTGGGAATCCCCTATAAAGTGCAGCCAAACACCTCCAGCTCTTGATCTCTGCTGGGCTCCGCCCACTGCTGACCTGAAGGCACACGCGCTGGGCAAGAGCTAGTGAGAGTCACAGACTGAATGTGGACAGTGGTGGTCGTGGACATGGCACTTGCTTTCCAGGGCAGCGGTGCCAACAGTGGCATCATGTGCCATGGTCAACAGTAGTGGGACCCACAAGGGTATCAGTATTGATTGGCAGGGCAGTGGATGGATTTCATGGTGTTTACTAGCTTTCAGATCTGAGCTCAAGATACCTGGAGATTCCTGTTCACGTAATACCCTCTCAGTACATTTTAATTTGCAACTAGAAACTCTGAGCAGTAAGCAATCAGATTTTGGGTGGCTTTGGAATAGCTTTGGGGAGATGATGTGAGTAGCAACAAGTAGGTTCTCTGCTTTTATCCTTAAAAGGGAATCGCTATTATTTTCTTAATTTGGATTTTTTATTGGAACTCCAAATGCATCATTTCTGTGTTACTAAATGCTTAAGAGAAATGTGACAGCCTTCGGCTAACATTGCAAGTCCATTCTGATAAAATGAAACCAATCCAGGCTGTTGCTTTTCTCTGTTCCTTCCTATCCTCCACCTCCAGTGACCATAAGAGTTTAAATCTTTCTTCATTTAAATTCTTTAGTTTGGTTTCAAATAATATCCTGGTGAAAATATTTTCTATTTCTATATAGTGAAGCCTTACAGTTATAAGGAAGCTGATTTTTAGTGTGCACAGTGCAAATTTCCAATTAATGAGCTTAAAGAATCTGAGCTTTCACTCTTTAAATAGATCTGAAAAATGATGCCTAATGGTTGCTCATGGCTGCTTCAGGGACCCATGTTTCGTGTCTATTGCCTTTTTGTTATTGAAGTAGATTTCATATAACCAGGCTCATTATGAGTTTCAAAATGCTGAGGTTCCTTCAATTCTTTCCTAACATCTGGGTCTGTAGAATTGTTCATTAGACAGCCACATTTGAAAGTTAGCTAGTACATTAGTTAGCCAGCACATTAACCTGCCTGCTTTAGACTGTAGAAAGGTATACATTCATCTTCGGTGAGCTTACCTTGCCTGTTGAATCTTTTCAGCAAGTTAATGGCATGACCATTAAATGCTATTATTGCCTTCATTCAGATGCATATTTGCAGAAAATTGGTTCGTATTCATCACTAGATTCCCCCCCCCCTTGTTCTAAAAGAACAATGCATCGTATGCACAGTTCTAAGATACTTTTAAGGAGCACTGCTGGTAGGACATTTTTATTTATGTCTTAGGAAAATTATTTTAATGCTTTTCAGTGGCTTGAGTGACTACCTTGTGTTGTGTTCTTCGAAAATATTCATATTTACCTGGAATCTGTCCATTTTGAGTCTCACTTTTACCTGAAATGGAAAGAGAACAAGTATAGGGATTATCTTTTCAGTTATTATCCTATTACTTTGAAATACTTTTGTTACTGCTAAACATTTTTATCATGAAATTGCATTTTAAAATTAATTTTAGAAAAGTGAAAACAAGCATATGTAAGAATTAATGCCACCCACAAATCCCGGTGAAGCTTCTTTTCCTGAGTGGTCCTTCTCTGTGCCTCCTGCCTCCTGACAACCCTGAGTTCTCTATAGATTTAGTTTGAACAATTCACGCAAATGGGAGCATAAAACTTTCTATGGAAATATGGAACTTTCATTTGGAACATTTTTATGGTTAATCATTACAGTAACATGTAGCAGTGCTTTATTCATTTCCAAAAATTATTGTTGATATGTGCCATCAAGTCAATTGAGAATCATAGCATCCCTATGCACAATAGCTCTGAACCCTGTTCTATCCTAAGCTAGTCTCACGGTCTTTGACACAACTACTTCCATTACCCCAGTTGCTGTGTTAATCTCTCTCATCCAGGGTCTCCCACTCCTTGCTGTCCCTCCAGCCTGCCACACATGATATCCTTCTCCTAGGACTTGTCACCCCTGGCAACATGCCCAAAGTTTGTGAGACAAGAGCTTCAAAATCCTTGCCTCCAAAGAGAAACTTGGTTTCACCCTCCCCCAGACAGACTTGTTTTACTCTTGGCATTGTTATGCATCAGAGAGTTGGACAATGACCAAGGAGGATAGAAGGAGAATTGATGCCTTTGAGCTGTGGTGCTGGAGAAGAGTATTGAGAATACCATGGACTGCTAGGAAAACAAACAGATTTGTCCTAGAAAGGGTTAAACCGGGTGGCTCCTTGGAGGCAAGGATTCTGAGGCTCCTTCTAACATACTTTGGACATGTTGTGAGAAGAGACCGGTCCTTAGAGAGGGACATCATGCTTGGGACGGTGGAGGGACAGTGCAGGAGAGGAAGGCCCTCTATGAGGTGGATTGATTCAGTGACTGGGATAATTGGGATGGGAGTGTCACAGTGCGATTGGCACAGAACTGAGCAGAGTTTAGGGCTGTTGTACATAGGGTCTCTATGAGTCGCAGGCGACTCGACGACACATAACAACAACAACAACATTCCATAGTACATTCAGGACCCTTCTCCAACACCACAACTTAAAAGCATCAATTCTTCTGTCATCCTTAGTCACTGTCTAGCTCTCTGAGGTGTAGCAAATACATGTGAAGACCATGACCCGGATCAGGTGTACATTACTCTCTAGACTAACATCATTGTTCTTCAGCACTCTGGAGAGGTCCTTGACAGCAGACTTTTCCAAAGCAATTCATCAGTTCATTTCTTGACTGCTGGTGCCAAGAGTGTTGACTGTGGACCTGAACAAGCTGAAATTGTTTACAATCTCAATCTGTTCTCCATCTATCATGGTGCTGCCACTTGGCTCAGTGGTAAGAATCTTTGTTTTCTTAATGTTGAACTTCAATGCATTTTGAAAACTGTAGTCCTTGACCTTCTTCAACACTTCAGGTCCTCTTTATTTTCAACGAGCAAGATTGTGTCATCTGCATAACATAGGTTGTTGATAAGTCTTTCTCCAGTTCTGATGCCACATTTACCCTCATAAAGTCCAGTCTCCAGAATGATATGTTCTGCTTATAGTTTGAAAAGGTATGGAGACAAGGTGCATTCCTGACACACTCCTTTTCTGATTTTGAATCATACAGTGTTTCCTTCCTCCATTCTGATGACTGTTTCCACTGTCCAAGTATAGGTTTCTCATGACCAGAATCAGGTATTCTAGGATTCCCATTCTTCTTCATGTTAGCCATATTTTTTTGTCATTCACAGTCAAGTGTCTTTGCATAATCAGTGATACACAGATAGGCATTCCTCAGGTACTCTCTGCTTTCATCCAAAATAAACCTGACATTGCTTGCCTATGATGTCCCTAGTACCATGGTCTCTTCTTAACCGAGCTTGCACTTCTGGCAGTTCTCTGTCAATGTATGATTCTAATAGTGTTTGGATAATCTTCAGGATTTTGCTTGTGTGATATTAGAGATACTGTTCAGTCATAGACAGTCAGTTGGATCACCTTTTTTTGTTAAATGTGTATAAATATAGATTCTTCCAGTCTGTTGTCCAGGAAGTTGTCCTCTAGATTTCTTGGCACAACCTGGTAAGCCAATGTAATATTTATATTACATATAATCAACTTCTTTTTCTCAAAATAGTTTATTATATACCTCTGACATATATGTTGGTCCATTTGTTTATTGACAGCCATTTGGTTTGTTTTTTCCATTTTAGCTATTGTGAGTAGTACTGCTGTAAATATTTGTGTAGAAATATTTAAGTGCCTGTTTTTTATTTGATTGTACACTTGTGGCTGGAGTTACCAAATTACATAAATCAATATCTAACTCTTTAAAGAACTACCACTTTTATCCTTTTTATTCCCTCTCCAATCCTCCAGAAACATAAGAGAATTTAAATTTCCATACATTCCTCATTAACACTTGTGAATTATTATTTGTTGTTGCTAAACATGTGAGTATAAAGTGCTACTATATCATTGTGGTTTTTAATCACTAATTCCTAATGATGATTTCTGTAAACTTTCATTAAAATCAAAATAATTATTTTAAAAAGATCCCTAATGATTGATGATGGTGATGTGCTTTCCGCCTTCTGCTCATCTGTGTATCTTCTTGGATCCACAAGCTTTTGAAATGCTTTACCTGAATTGTTCTTTCTTGTTGAATAGTAGGGATTCTGTAGACATTCTGAATATTAAACCTTCACGAGATTTATAATTGCCAAATACTTTCTCTTATCTCATTTCCCTCAAGAAATGGATCACACAATTTCTTAATTCTAAGAAATGTAATTTACCCAATTTTTTTAAGCTACACATGCCTTTGGTGCCACGTGTATGAGAGTATCTCAGGGCTTTGCCTACTATAGCTTCTCCATATGCTCTTAAATCAGTAAAATAGAACCTCCAAGTCCTGCTGGTGGCGTGTTCCTAACCCACAAACCATACCTCCCGGGGTCTGCACTCTACCAGCAGTGCTGTGGTGGAAGAATGGCACTCAGTCTACTTCCATGTGGCTTATGATCCCAGAAACCCAATGGAGAGTCAGTTGTGAGTTGATTCTGACTTGAGGGCCATGAGTTTGCAGTCTTTTGAGGCCTCTTCCAGTTTTCCATGAACTTGAAAGTGAGTTTTTCATTTCTGCTATGAAAACTGTGGGGTTTTGACAGGGATTGCATTGAATTCGTAGGTTTCATGGAACAACTCTGACTTTTATTTTCATAGAACAGATGGATTATCATTTATTTACAGAAATGGAAAAGTAGCAAAACCTGAATGGAAGGAGGGAACACAATAGTGCAGGAAAAGGTCTCTGAGATGCATACAGAACATATGTCTCCTAGGAAAGGCTTGCGCTTGGACTAAAAGGGATAATATACCAGGAGTTTTTCATTTTTGTATTTTATATATATTTTTCTTGTTTCAACAAAAGGGAAAAATCCACCCAATGTGATGGATTGACAAGGGACACCCCCAAGGGGCTGGAACATGGCAGACCTTGTGGGAAGGAGCACGTTAGGGCAGGTGTTAGATCTGTTCTTTATTGGGTTTCTCTGAGCCGCGATAAAGTCAATGACGCCTATCAACAAAGACACATAGTTCAACATAAAGTAAAATCTTTTGTTTGTTGTTGTT
>NW_006400015.1:3585704-3597680 GCF_000299155.1 Elephantulus edwardii
TCCAACTACTGAATCTTCCTCTTTGTTCCCGACTTTTGCATTTCAGTCACCCATTATTATCAATGCATCTTGGTTGCATGTTCGATCAATCTCTGATTGTAAAAGTTGGTAAAAATCTTCTATCTCCTCTTCCTTGGCTCTGATTGTTGGTGCATATATTTGAATGGTAGAGGTATTCACTGGACTTTCTTGTCGCTATGAGTTGCAGGCGACTCGACGGCACATAACAACAACAACAATAACATGTGAAACAATTGTCTATTTGAAATAATAGCTTTTTACAGTGTAAGATCTTTTCCCTTTTTTTGTGACATATGTTCATTTGTTACTCATTGTCCCTGAAATACAGTAAAGTACACATTATTACCCTCATTTGAAGATGAGCAGCTGCACTTAACACTCAGCTCATCCAGCATTTCTCTCTTTGTTCTTTAAACATCGATACATGTACATTGCTAGAGCTGTTAACTCGTATCAACAGATATGAATACCTCATAGGTACGCACAGACTGGAACCTGGCTCTCTCCCGCATCACGCTCACAATCACCCACGTGCCCCAGTCTGGTGCATCCTTGTGTCAGTTGCTTCCTGTGCATCTGAAAGCTGGACAGTGAGTAAGGAAGATTAAAGAAGACTGATACTTTTGATTTGCAGGGTAGGCAAAGAACACTATTCTAATTAGCACTTTTGAAATCAATATAGTTTCAATAGTTTATTCGATGCCACAAAATATTCTTAAGAAGGTAAAAAGGTGTAATCACTATGTAATAGCACTATTTTGGAAACTCAAATATGTTCAACATGGTCCAACTGAATTTTCCAAATGTGCAAACCTAACTCTCATACTTATTTGTTTTCTTTCATTGGTTTGGGGTTTTGGGGATTTTTGGTTTGTTGGTTGGTTGGTTGTTTTTTTAAGTAGACAGTTGAAGGCACTGTGTGCATAGCTGGTGTCATCCTGCCAGCAGAGAGCTGTCCACTCAGCCATTCAAGCAGAGTATCTGTCCATATGTCCAGGAACCAGCAGAATCCACACCACACTTCGAGCACCCTGCACAGCCTCACTAGCTATTTCTTTTTGATTGATATATTACTTCAAATGTGACTGGGTCTCTGGGAGAGTGGGCAGAGAGCCAGTGAGAACTGTAATGAACTTGGTTTTGTGCCCAATCCCGTCAAAATGCACACCCTTCCCACTGCATTAATGTTGAAAGCTGAGAAACACAACCTGTCACCATTCTTTTCACTCTGGTGTAGGAGTGTTTTTGTTTATGTCTTATACTGAATTTGCAGTAAATTCATTATATTGGCTTTCAGCAAGTAGCTTTTAAATCATAGTATGCGTTAAAGGTCACCTTGGGGAACATGGTTAAACACCATTCCTGATTGGTCCCTGCTCATAGAAGTTGAAAAGGCACTCTCCATCCCAGTCAGGATCACACCATGAGGACGAGCCTTACAGAGAAATCTTTATAATTCTATAGATTTAAAAAGAGGGGAAAGTTAATACATTGTTTATGACGTATATTCTAATGAATCTGGGTGTCCTTATCGATAGGTGCCATTAAGTCGACTATAAGTCAAACGGAATCTATGACAGCAGGTCAGAACCTCGCCCCCTCCTGATTGTCTGTGCTGGTTTTGTTAGGTATCACTGAGTCGACATGACTCCTAGTGATGCTATAACCATCAAATCTGAACCTTGACTATTTTTTACCATGTGTCATCCTCAGCATCTCTGATAAAGCAAGCCCGTCAGGTTACAGTTACTGTGTCAGCCCATCTTGTTGCAGGTCGTTCTCTTTCTCTGACCTTCTACCATTGCCAGCAGGATGATTCACCCCACCCCCAAAGACCAGCCCCTCCTGACGACAACATGGACACAGTGCATGAGGTGAAGTCTTACCACCCACGTCTCTCAGGAGCCCAGTACTTGCTGGTCCTTTTGCTGTGAACTGCTTGTTCTTTTGGTAATCCGGGTGTTAGTCAATACTCTCCATGAACACCACAACTCAATGGCACTAATTCTTCTGTCACCCTTAGTTCTTGTCCCACTTTCGTATGTATAGGAAACAATGGAAAATGCTATCATTTTCTGTAGGGTTATCTTACTTTCAATTTTAATTAACCGAGTCTTTAATGATGACCAGTCAGTTTTAGTCACCAGTTATGATCCTTCCTCTCTGACGCTATGACCCATGAAGGCCTTGCTGGGTTCATGTCAGTGACATCATTCAGCCTCTGCCATCACAAACATGGGATGATTATTAGTTCTCATAACAGAAGAAAAGTAAGGATTTGAAAATTAATTTTACACACATGACAATTTACCATTAAATTAGAAATTCATCTTTTCCAGAAGGATTTACAACAACAGAGATACAAGATATAGTATACATGAGAATAATTTTGTAAATAATTATTATTTTGAGTTTAATCTTATACTATAGTAAATGTAAACAAAATTTTGTACAAAACTTAATGAACTGGCAATAATTTTGAGACCCACTAAATAGCTTCTGCTTTCAAACTTGGCTATAAAATAAAATTTTACTATTAAATTTGAATATATTTCATACTTCTTTTTCTCGATATTATTTTATTTGTACTAGTAGTCTGACATGCTTTGGGCATGTTGCAAGGAGGAACCGGTCCTTGGAGAGGGACATCATGTTTGGGAAGGTGGAGGGACAGTGCAGGAGAGGAAGACCCTCGATGATATGGGTTGATTCAGTCACTGGCAAAGAATAGAGCAGGGTTTAGGTTTAGGACTCTTGCACATAGGCTCACTATGAGTTGCAAGCAACTCGGTGGCACCACACCAACTACAAACAACCACTAGTAGTATTAGTTATCGTCGTCATCTTTGATTGCTTTCTCTGTAACTTTCCTCTGTTTTAAATAAAGATTAATATTTATGCCTGTACTCGGTTGCAGTTGTTAAGTAGCTATTTCTCCTCAACTCATCAAATCTGGTTTCATCAAAGTTTCTATACTTTGGAAATATATTAAGATCCTTTCTGTAAAGTATTTTTGTAGTTCCACCTCAGATCAGAAATACATTGGTCTCCTTGGAAGTGATCTACTTAATTTTTGTCCAAAAATTCCTTCTCTCTTCTGCACAGCTGGATCATATCTCTGTTTTATACTTTTACTCACTGAGGTGGCCAAGTTGTAAATATGATTCATGTTGGAGCAATCAGATTGTTTTTCTAACAAGCTGGTACTGGAACTGAATGAGTCATCTCTGTCTATACTAATATTTGATAGGAATAAGTTCACAGTCCTATCTGTTTACGAACTAAGGACAGAGGGCAGTCTGCAGGGAAAGAGCATGAGAAGAACAAGGCAGATGTGACTCGGGACATATCTGTAGCCTGAGCCTCTCCTCTGAAGTGCAGTGTATAAAGTTTAGCTAACAGCCCCTTTAAACTGTCTGAAATTCTTCATAACACAGCAGGTCTAACACTTAACTCCTTCTCTTTCACTTAATAGGAACATGTACCTTGTACATATCTCTCTCTTGCCCCTTCCTTCCTCATCTCACAAGCCGGATTATCTTTTGCTTGTATTTCACCTAATAACTCCGTGTAATCAGAAAATCCTGTGGATGCAACCTACATCCACAATTAGATCACTTCAACCTCTTGACTATTATATTGCTTGTTAAGTCCCCACTTGCCCAGTTTGGTTATGACAATATTTCCTAACTAGTCCCTTTGCCTTTATCTGTGCTCATTACTATTATGTAAACCACCAGAGAAACTTTTAAATGTAGAAGCATGAGAGTTCTTTGCTGAAAGTCTTTGGTATCTTCTAGTTTACTTAGATGAGAAGTCTGACTCTTATAAATTCTCTAAGTATGTAAATAGTTAAGTTCTTGGAAACAAAAAATGCCAACTAATATATAAACCGAGTGCTCCAGTGCTGTTGTCTGTAGGGAGGAGTGCTTTAATGGAAAGCTTGAGCCTCTCCAGCAGTTTGACTCCTCTTTCAGAACTGACAGAAACCATTTTTTGGAGTAGGTCTTGAAGCTGTTGATCCTCTTAGCTTGACTTTGTCCTGCCTGTTGTTGGATGATTTCCGCTCTTAGCTGCCTCCTGTGACAGCAGAATTTTCTGCAAGAATTCCAGGCTGCCATCTTGATAGGAGTAGATCTCCAGATCTTTCTCTCACAGAGCTGTCAGGTGAACTTGAACTATCAACCTCTCATCACTTAACTACTGCACCATCAGGACTCCTTCTTTCTGCCTGTGGTCTACCAATGGGCAGGACTCTTCCCAGTGGGAGGGGATTTGCAATGGTCAGGGAGATAGTCCAGGTCATAGTCCTGGACACGCAAGGCAGCTCCCTCAGGTCTATCAACTCCACTCTCAAACTTTTATCAAATAAAGAATTTCATGAAGGACTCTGTACACATTCAAGTAGAAACAAGATGGTCTTCCTCGTATTGTTGTTTTTGTTATGTGCCATCGAGTCACCTGCGACCCATAGCAAGCCTATGTACAACAGCCCTAAACCCTGATCTATCCTGTGCCAATCTTACTGTCTCTGATACACTGACCTCCAATAATTCAGTCACTGAATCAATCCATCTCATCTGATCTAGGGTCTTACTCTTTGGCTCTGTCCCTTCACCCTCTCAAGCATGATGTCCCTCTCCAAGGACTGATCCCGCCTTAAAACATGTCCAAAGTATGTCAGATGAAGTTTCAGAATCCTTATCTCCAAGGAGCAACCTGGCTTCACCCTCTCTAGGATGAACCTGTTTGTTCTCCTAGCAGTCCATGATGTATTCAACACTCTTCTCCAGTACCACAGCTCAAAGGCATCATTTCTCCTTTAATCATACCTAGTCATTGCCCAGCTTTCCAATGCATAACAATGCATGTAAAGACCATCACCTGTATCAGGTGCACCTTGGTCTCCAGACTGGCATCCTTTCTCTTCAGTACTTTGGATAGGTCTCTGAAAGTAGACTTTCCCAATGCAATTCATTTGTAATTTCCTGTCTGCTGATACCAAGAGTGCTAAGTGTAGAGCCAAGCAAACTGAAGCTGTTGACAATCTCAATCACTTTGCCAACCATCATGATGCTGCCAATTGGTCCAGTGGTGAGAATATTTGTTTTTGTGATGTTGAGTTTCAATCCAAATTGAAGGCTTTATTCCTTGAACTTCTGCAGCAAGCACTTCAGATCCTCCTCAGTTTCAGCAAGCAGGATTGCATCCTCTGTATAACTCAGATTGTTGATGAGTCTACCTCTAATCCTGACGTCACTTTTTTTCTCATAGAGTCCAGTCTCCTGGATAATCTGTTCTGCATATAGATTGAAAAGACATGAAGATAGGACACATCATTGGTACACCGAATTCGGAATTTTGAACCATGCAGTGTTTCCTTGCTCTGTTCTGATGACTGCCTCCTGGTCCAAGTATAGGTTTTGCATAAGTACAATCAAGTATTTTGGGATTCCCATTCTCAAAGTCAGCCACAGTTTATTGTGATCTACAGAGTCAAATGCCTTTGCATAGTCAATGAAACACAGACATTCCTGTAGTACTCTCTGCTTTCAGCTAAGATCCATCTGACATTAGCTATAATATTGCTAGTGCCATGACCTCTTCTAAATCCAGCCTGCACTTCAGGCAGTTCTCTGCTGCTGTGCTGTTCCAGTCGGTTTTGAATATTCTTCAGCAGAATCTTGGTTGCATGTGATATCAATGTTATTATTCAATAATGTTCTCAGTTGCATCACCTTTCTTTGGAATGGGAACAAATATAGATCTCTTCCAGTCAGTTGACCAAGTGGTTGTCCTCCAGATTTCTTGGCTCAATTTGGTGAGCACATCCAGGGAAGCATCTTTTTATTGAAATATGTCAATCGGTATGCCATCAATTCCTGGGGCCTTATTTTGCCAATTCTTTCTGAGCAGCTTGAAATTATTCCTTCACCACCACAAGCTCTTCCTTATATGCTGTTTCATGAAATTCTTCTGTGTCTGCAAATTCCTTTTGATACAATAACTCTTTTCATCTTCTTTTAATGCTTCCTGAATCATTCAATATTCTACCCAAGCATCTGTAAATATTGCACCTTGAGGCTTGACTTTGTTCTTCATTTCCTTCAGCATAAGAAATGCTGAGCAAGTTCAGTCCCTTTGATTTTCTGACTCTAGCTCCTTGCACATTTCATTGTAATACTTTACTTTGTCGTCTTGCACTGCCCTTTCTCATAAAGGTCTTCCCCACACTGGCCTTCTTCCTCTGAGGCAGCAGAAAAGTGAAATTGCTCCAGGGATGATGACAAGAAGGTCCTCTCCTCTCTTCTTATCACATCTTTATTGTTGTGCTGAAATAAATGAATTTAAAAAACCTTTCCTTTTTACTGACAGTTGAAACCTGTAGACTCTGGGAGATAGCAACTCCTCAGTGGGAGTGATAGGCTGCAGGGTTCATGGATTGATGGCACTGCAGGTGAATATTCAGGTTACTACCATGCAATGAGGAGCTAAACTTATAATCTGTTTTGGTTTAACACACAGCAATCATAATACCTTCACCAGAGGGCTTTCTTCTTCCGTATATAGATGAAAGAGCTAAACTGGGGGGTTTAGTCATTCACACAGTGCACCCCAGTGCAGAATGGGCTATATAAGGAGACTCTGGAAGATGTGTCCAAATTGTGTTTATCTGAGTAATGAATGAAACAAATTCTATTTGTTCTCTCCCTGCTCTACTTAGAAACACTAAATTAACACTTAAATCTATGTTCCATAGCAGTGATGCATTGTATAAATTACACTATCCAGTTTATACTTTTCATCTATAAATAACCCTAACTTGAAGGCATTATTGTCATATGTATGAAATCTGAACACCTTATAAGTTAAGCTCCTGGGTTCATGTCTTAACTTAAATATTCAGTAAATTTATTTAGTATAGAGAAGAATTCGCAAATTGAGATGCAAGCAACATTACAAATAATATTCCCCTATGACCAGAACATTCCACACAAGCAAAGATAGGAAGAGTTAGCTTGCTTACTTTAGACATGTTATCAGGAAAGGCCATTTG
Source organism: Elephantulus edwardii (assembly GCF_000299155.1). NCBI lineage: Eukaryota > Metazoa > Chordata > Mammalia > Macroscelidea > Macroscelididae > Elephantulus > Elephantulus edwardii. Next base: position 3,592,783 of record NW_006400015.1, read on the forward strand.
CCAGAAAAAAGAACATCAAACTTAGCTGTTGTAAGGTATTACTGAGTCAAGAATAATTCACAGCAACCCTAAGAAAAAAGAAGCACGTGGTTCAAGGTCACCAGGTGCTCCGCAGGAGATGGATAAGAAATCTCCTCCCGTGTGATTAGTGCTTCTGAAATCCTGCCACTGGATCAGCTAATAGTCGGTTCCAACTCCTTGTACACAACAACAACAACCCAGTTCTATCCAGTGCCTTTCTCATTATCTCTGACACACTTGAGCTCATTGGTACAGTCACTGTGTCAATCTATCTCATTGTGGGTCTTGCTCTCTTTTGCTGACCTTCTACCTTTCCAAGCATGAGGTCTCTCTTCTAGAAATATCTTCCCCTAGCAACAGGCCCAAAGTATGTGAGATGAAGCTTTGACATGCCTACAGGGAACATTCTGGCTATACTTTCTCCAAGAAATGTCTTTTTGTTCTTTTAGTAGTCTGAGATATTCAGCACTCTTCTCCAACACGACAGCTCAAAGACATCAATTATGCAAAGCAACTGATGGGAAGACCATGGCCTGAATAAATTCCACCTTAGTCTTCAAAAGGACATTATTGTGTTTTAATAGTTTGGAAATGTCCTTGACAGCTAATTTGTCCATTTCCATACATCTCCTCACCTCCTTACTGCTGGCACAACAGTGTTGCTTGTAGATCCAAGTAAAATGAAATCACTGTCAACTTCAATCTTTTATCCATCTATCAGTATCCATTCTTTGATACTGTTTCTAGGTCCAGTGGTGAGGATTTTAGTCTTCTTGATGTTGAGACGTAATCCATATAGAAGTCTGCAGTCTTTGATATTCTGCAGTAAGGGTTTCAGCAACTAAGCTTGTGTCATCTGCATAACAAAAGTTATTTATTTTACTGTAAGTGCAAACACCCTATAACTGTAGCAAGGTAAAAAACCCAATTTCGTACAGAACAAATAAGCAAAAAACAGTGTAATAGGAGATGAGGATAAGGGAAAAGGGAATGGAAAATGGAGTGGTGAGATGATATAGTTGGTACAGTTTTGTTGGTATGAAATGTGAAATATTAGTTAAGAACTTTTTTATTTAATTGCAGAACCAGTTCATAGATGACCTTTCACTGGGTTTCGAAAGCTGAGAATCTCACGGGAGTGGATTGTTCCTGTGTCTCCCTCAGAGCCGTTGGTGGCTTGAAACAGTCAAACAGCCGTGGTCTTTGGGTTAGCAGTCCAGCAATCTGCCATCTGGCTTCCTCACTACTGCCTAAGTGAGTTAAGTCAGACCACTTGTACCTATACCTTCGCTCCTTTGTCCCTAATATAGAAGACCTTGGATTAGTGCATATAGAATTAGAAACAAGCCCAACAATTTTCTTAAAGAACTTTTAAAGGAGTGAAGCAGAGTTGATTTTTGTGTATGGTATGAGATGTGGATCCTCTCTCAGCTTTCTGCAGATAGCAGTCACGTTTTGCCAGCACCATTTGTTGAAGAGGTTGTCATTTCCACATTTGATAGGTTTTATTTCCTTGTTGAAAATCATTTGACCATAGATAGCTGGATCCATTTCTTGGTTCTCAATTCTGTTCCACTGGTATATGTGCCGTGCCTGCCATTGTACCAGTACCATGCTGTCTTGCTTATTACCGTTGTATAGTAGGTTTTGAGATTAGGGAGTGCTGTGCCTCCCACTTGATTTTTGCTTTAAAGAAGTGCTTTGCTTAGTTGGGTATGTTTCTTCTCCAAATAAATTCAAAAATTTCCCTTTCAATCTCCTTGAAAAATTAATTTGGTATCTGTATTGGGATTGCACTGAATATGTAGGTTGATTTTTATAAGATTGTTACTTTCACAATTTTGAGTCTTCCTATCCATGAAATGGGAACATTTTTCCATCTATTTAGGTCTCTTTTGGTATCTAATAAAACCTATTATTGTAAGAATAAAAGGATAACTAATAAAATCTGTGAAACCTTCTTCTAGGTCATGTAACCCTGGTATGTCCACTTGGTGTACAGAGGTAACTCGTGGTTGCTGTGAAGCTGAATACTGTTACCCATGGTGGACAGTGTTTGCTGAAGCTCCCCGATTAAAGCAAGCTTGGAAGTAGGAGTGGCATCCACTTCCACAATAGCTTGCCTCTGGAAACCCTATGAACCCGGAGAAAGGATGAAAGTTATACAGGAAGTGTCCAGGACTTTCATTCATAGGGTCACTATGAGTTGCTTGAGACTCGATGGCACTTAACAACAATAGCAGTAAAATATGTATGGGGATACAAAGGGGAAAGGGGTGTGCACAGAGGGGCGAGGATGAATAGGGATGAAACCACAGGGTTGCACAGTTTGTTAGGTGGAAGGAGAGGGTTAAGGAAATGGAAAAGATCCAGTAGGGACCTGAAAAAATTGGGTAATGATGGGCAAGGTCCAATGGGTTAGGGTTAGGGTTAGGGTTAGGTTAATGCAAGAGAATGATTGTATGAACCATAATATAAATGAAGAATAGTCTGAAACACAATGTATATTAACTTTGTGGGCAAATTAATATAAAAACAAACTAAAAAAGTAAACTGGGCGAAAGGGGAAATATGCACTCTCAATGAATGAATGAATGAAAAAATCCAACTTTCTGTAAACTTTAGTTTAAATCAAAATTAAAAAAAGATAAAAAAAGTACAGTGGAAAATGATTTAATATTCTCAACTAGGTGGCTTGGAGAAGTAAGCAAAAATACTTCTAAATTTTTATCCCCTTTTCTCTATCAATCTTATTTTGTCACCCAAAGTGTAAATGAGAGATGCCAGGGCCAGGGCCATATCAATTTTAACTTAAAGGTCACATCTTTTTTTGAAAAGGCAATGTAATTGGCACTTTGGGTGCTTTCTTTACATTTGTCGCAACTTAAAGGCTGCTAGAAATGGTTTTAAAGTGGTGAAAAAAAATAATCATGTGATTTTAGTCACAATCTTTAAAAACCTTATATGAATTACAACTGAAGGAGTAAAGAGATGGTGAGAGAGAAGAGAGAGAAAGAGATTCTATTTGGAGTAAAGCATGCAGTTTATTTTTTCCTATTGATTAATTTTAAGCATACGACTTGATGACATTTAACAAGAACAGTAATATAGAGAGAGCTCTGTTGACCTACTGGACAGAAACTGATGCTACCTAGGTAAATGTGAGTGATTTTAATCTGCAGCCCTCAGGCCTGATTTTAATTGTTTTGATCAAATATTCTTCTAAGTGGCATAGCACTGGTCTGTTCACTTGCTGTACAGAGGTAACTCATGATTGCTGAGATGCTAAACACTGTGACACTGATGCATCAAATCTGAAATGGTTACCCATGGTGAACAGTATTTGGTGGAGATCACATCTTAAAACAAGCTTGGAAGCAGGAGTGGTACCACTTCCAAAATAGCTTGCCTGAGGAAACCCTATGAACATGGAGAAAGGATGAAATTTATAAAAGTGTTCAGGTCTTTCATTCATAGAGTCACTATGAGTTGTCTATGACTTGACGGCACTTAACAAACAACAAGATTGCCCAACAATGAAAAAGGAAGACTAAAGATCTAAGGCTTTGAATTGTGGTGCAGATGAAGAGTATTGTTTGTAGCAAAACTGCCAGAGTAATGACCATATCTTGGAATAAATTCAACCACACTGTTCTATTTAAGGAAAGAGAGCAAGACTTTGTGTCACTTTATTTTAGACACGTCACAAAAAGAATCAAGCCAAGGAGAAGGGCATCATATTTGGTAAAGTGGAGGGTCAGCACAAAAAGAAAACTCTTAATGAGATACTTTGACACAATGGATTCAATTATGAATTAAAATGCAGCAACAGTTTTGAGGATGAAGCTGAAAGGGGCAATATTTTGTTCTGTTATACATAAAGTCACTATCCGCCAGACTCAGTTCAATGACATCTGAAAAACACAACAGTAAACAGTCTATGAAAGAAGAATAAGATATATTTCACATTACATCTGAAAACCCAGCTCTGAGTCAATCTGATAGATAGCCTCTACCCAAGGCATTATTAATTACATAACTCAAAGAGTTTAAAATATCGATGCTTCCAAGTTTTGCTTCTGACTTGACAGCACATACCAATAAAACAAGACACAATAACAGAAAGTTTGTGTTATTTTTAAATTTTACATATATTTTACCACTTCCAGAGATTATTCTTTACTTGGTTGGAATTGGCTCAGTTAAGCTGTAGGAACACAGAACCCCGAATTGCAGTGGTGTATCTTTGTTCTTGTTATGTACTACCAAGTAGGTTCCAACTCATAACAAGATGTGTACAGCAGAAATAAAAATGGCCTGATCCAACTCCAGACTCACAATCACTATTCTGCCTGAGCTCATGTTTGCCGCCATTATTGTCAGTAATTGCTAATAAAGTTTTCATCATTTCTAATAATAATAATAATTTATGATGATGATGATTAAGTTTAATGAAAATTTACAGAGATTTTTTTCTTTCCTTTCATCCATTGTTGCACTTTTCGCCCTACCTACCCCTCCCTCCTAGTTCAGTCTTCTCTTTGAGAAGTAAAAGAAATATTCCTTCATTGTTATACAATCCCTCCCCCCAAGTCCATTCCGCTATGCAACTTTCTTTCTGGACTCCTGTCATGGCAATAATATATAATCTTCTATTCCTTTTAAACAGTTCTCTCCCTCATCTGTTTCAATGCAGTATACATAATGTATCCCATCTTTCTCATTCTCCCCCCAACCCCAGTGTCAGTTCCATTTTACAACAGTGGTACTATACAGTATTTGTACTTTTGTGACTAGATATTTCACTCAGCATAATGTCCTCCAGGGTCACCCATTTTGTGTAATATTGTATAATGTATAATATCATGAGTTTCTTG
>NW_006400015.1:3600460-3602680 GCF_000299155.1 Elephantulus edwardii
TGTTGTACATAGGGTCGCTATGAGTTGCAAGCGACTCGACGGCACATAACAGCAGCAACAAATATAAGTCCCTTATCTGACTTGTTATTACCAATTCCCCCACCCCCGAGTCTGTGGCTTCTCTTTTTATTCTGTTGGAGAAGTTTTGGGATGTGTGTAGGGATTTGATTCTTAGAAGGTTTCATTCATGTATTTTATCCTCTCCTGCTTGTAGATTTTTCAGGATGCTTGGAAGACTGTTTATATTGTGGATTAGGATTTCTAGAGTTCTTCCAAGCTTTTTCTTAATGAAGTTTTTAAACTCCTCTCAGAAACTTATCATTCTCACCAGGTTTTACAAAATACATTTTCTGGGAAAGAATGCAGATGCTGAAGGAAGGGCAAATGTTAGCTAAGTGAATAAAGCTGATGTTAAACACTCATGGACTTACTGCTTTTGCTTCTTTTTTTTTTAGTACAATTCAGAAATCCCTGCCACAGTGGTCTCAATGGCAGGATTCATACTTAAATGCAGCTATAGTTGATAACAGACAATGAACATTGTCTCGGACACACCTATCCTCAGTACTCCAGTGACTGAATCCATCCATCTCCTCACCATGAAACTCTCTCATACTGGACAGAAGGAAATACCCATTCTTTAAGCTTCCAAGTGTTTTCTGGGATGCATTTTCTTAAAAAACCAAAAAAAAAACAAAGAATAGTGATGCACTTATATGTCTTAGTAATCTACACTGAAAGAATCAAAGTATAGACACCATGTTTAGGAAGCATTAAGAAAAACAAAAAACAAACAAAAAGCCCAAACCAAAAATCAACCAACTAAGGCACTTCATTTCTTGTTGTTATCATCATACTAGTCCAAGTGTCTACTGTATGTAGGGTTTTCAGCATAGGGTTTCCCAGGAATTGACGTCTTACCAATTGACATATTTCAACAAATAAATGTGAGGCTGGCTTGACAAGGTTTAGACCTGTGGTTTATCGAGTTGCTATGAGTCACAGTCATTTCAATCTTACCTAAAAGCAGCATGAATTTTTACAGTAACATTTCTCTCTGACACTTGAGTACATATGATAGAAATACACTGAAGATAGAGCCTATTTGGAAGTAATTTGTTGCAGTTTCTACACTGGTAAACCAAAAGATATTGACACAGACATGAAGATAGCCTGAAAGACTAAATAGGTAATGAATTACATTACTTCATCAAGTGTAAAGAAAATTTGGAATAATCATGCAAAAGAGTCTTCTAAGGATTAAGGAAAGAAGAAATCATCAATAATACAATGATCAGTAAGCTTATTTCACAGTTTGGTCATACTTTACAGAGGTGATAACTAAATAGAGAATACACAAAATCTCTGTATGAGCAACTTACGCAAGAAAATTCTAACTTAAATTCTCAGCTTTAACTGTGAGACAGACTTTTTTTAACATTTGTACTTTTCTAGAACTTATTCTGTCTAAAGAAACCTGAACATAAAAATTCAGTATGACCCAGCTATTCCACTGCTTGAAATATACCCTGAGAAAATGAGAACTGAGGCACAGAGCTTGTACACTAACATTCATAGCAGCGTTATTCACCACGGCAAGAACATGGAGACAGCCCAAATGTCCAACCACAATGGAATGAATTGAGATACTATGGAACATTCACACAATGGGACGAGTAAGAAGATCCAAGGAGGGGAGTGGGAGGGGTGGGTAAAGGAAAGGGGAAAGATTCAGTGTTGAAAACAATGTATATGAATTTTATGAACTTTGTATGAAAACAAGTATAAGATTAAAAAAAGAAGAAACAACTAAGTGCAATGGAGAAGATAGGTGGACAAACCACAACTCCATCAGGTATTACTTCTGCGTTGATATTTATTATGGGCATGTCTTTGTATGAATCCCACTTTTATTAATGAAACAGAGAGAGAAAGAGAGAGAGTGTGTCTCAACCTGATCTATAAAATCTGCTTTACGTATAGAGGTTTAATGACTACAACTAACATACACAGTAAGATAACTTAATCCTCAAAATTAAGCAAAATAGGTGACTCCAAGTAAAGTCAAGAAGAACAAGAATGACTACATAAATATGCTTTTTCAGGGATGGATATAGATGTTGCCCATTTTATCATTTGAGGTAGAAATCACTTCCAGGTTACCTCAGAGGTAACAACAGTTTGAACGTGAAATATTGTGGTTCTCTGAAGGAAGAGAGA
>NW_006400015.1:3602994-3616238 GCF_000299155.1 Elephantulus edwardii
GTCCATCGCCTTGAGGACCAGTCTCTCTCTTTCACTGATCTTCTACTTTCCCAGATGATGCCTTCTTCCAAGGACTGACTCCCCTTGACAACATGCTCAGAGTATGTCAGACCAGATTTCACCACCCTGCCTTTAAGAACACCTGCTGCACTCCTCCAAGGCAAACATGTCTGTTCTCTGGACAGTCCATGGGATAGTCACTGCTTTTTTGCCAACACAAGAGACTTCATGAGAGGGAACGAGTTCTCACTGTTGCTTCAACCACAATTCTTTCCCTCTGAATAGAATTGTTTTAAGAGCTAACCAGCTGCCTTCATTCGATGAGTTTATATCTCGTAACGGAGGGAGAAAGGACTCTCATGGACACAATGGTCAGCACTCTGCTGCAAATTAAAAGTCCCATCCTTTCAGCCAGCTCCAGGGGAAAAGCATGGTGACCCACTCCTATCAAGATTGCAGCCCCCAAACCTTCTGTGAAATCAGTACTTCATCACCCGGAGTCCATGAATCAGACTGAAAACCTCGTTATCAACAATATCAAAGCAGAGAGGAGCTTAAGTCACATCCACATTTATTCAAGGTTTACACTCACCTTCTTCTTCCTGACTCCCTCACATTCCTCTCTTCTCTTCCTCAAGTTTTCAGAGTGAATTCCCAGGACGAACAAGACAATGGTCACACACTGGTCCATTTCACTCTTCCCACAGTGCTCTGGGCAGAAAGCAGACTGTAACACCTCCTCCACCCAATACCCGAAGTCTATGTTATCACAGAGCCCATCAGCCAATTCTACAAGCGCATTACAGCATAATTCCTTCCAGATTTTTCTAGATCACAGATATTAAGGCTCTGCATAATAATGTACCATTGGCATTTTGTTTGGAAATGAAGAACCTCTTAGAAGCAGACTCTGCCTTATTTTGTGTCTCCTAAAAGAGCTCTCCAAAAGCCATTTTCTCTTCTGAAATCTTTTCCCTAGTGTGGATGCCAATAGTAGTGGCTACCATTTGTTGCACACTTCAACTCAGACTGAGCCCATGTACAATAGAACTAAACGTTATTATTAATACAACATAAGTGTATCATCCCTTTACAGTTCCACAGGTTGGTCAGGAGTTCAAACTGGTCCCAGCAGGTAAAGGCAAGGCATGAGGTGGATTTGGGGGAGAATCTAGTGCCTTCTTCTTCTAGACGCTGCCCACATTCCCTTGCTCATGGACCCCTCCTCATGCACTGAAAGCCAGAGGTGTGTAGCATTTTGGTTTTCTTTTTCTAACTACAAGAAGTAAGTTTCTCCAGATGTAAGGGTCTGTGTAATCAGTTGGGGATCTGGTGGTGTGACAGTCATAGGGCTTCCCAGCTATGTGAAAAGTCAGTGGTCCTTATTCCTGCAGGAGATTTAACAGCCCTCTGTAAAGACTTACAGCCTTGCAAACCCCATGGGACAGTTTTACTTTCTGTAAAATTAGAATAGACTCAAAGGCAGTGAATCTGAGCTTTAGTTTTAATTACATTAAGGAGTCCTGGTGACACACTGGTTAACTGCTTAACTGCTAACTGGATCATCAGTCAGAACACAGCAGCTGTTCCAGGGGACAAAGGTGTGGTGACTGTTCCTTAAAGACCACAGTGCTGGACTCTCTATGGGAAGGTCTCCTTTTCCTGCAGGGGCGCTGCAGCTCAGGGTCAGCCAACCACAAAGATGTTCATTTGTCTGTGCTTTGTAATTATGTCAGACAATCCCGGACATTCTCTCCATTTAAAAGAACATTTTTCTCACATTTGCAGTCTCTTCTGCCATGTAACTTAACAAACATATTTTCAGACTTCCTAACTTAGGATGTGGACGTCTTTGAAGGGATATTATTGTAAGTGCTAGAAGAATGTAGAACGATATCCTCAACAGGATCAAGTTTTTAAAGAACAAATCAGACAAGACTAACAATTTTCATTCTGTTAAAAATGACTCTCAGGTGTAGAATTTTAAATTACTATTGATTGTGACACTATATTTTAGCAATATACTGTTGTTGGACTTTCAGGAAATTTCCTATTTTGAATTATAAATCTTGTAGTAATGCACCTTGTAGCTTGTAAATCATTCTGTACAATTCAAATCATTGGCTTGAAATACCTTTCTGGAAGCTAGAAGACTGAGTTATTGGCCTTGTATCTTTCACACTCTTGATGTCGCTTGTGTTTTCCTGAGGAGGCGACAGACTGTCAGGGTCCTGCCTGCTCTCTGCAGCCCTGACCAAGCTTGCTGGAGCCCCCAAAGCTTATTTTTGGAGATGAATCACTGGGGAAAACTTAAAATAGTCCATGGAGAAAATTGCTTCCTTTCTATTCATAAAATTTTATTAGATGTTTCTTTTCATGATATCTTCCTTTATAATAACTTACGTGGTACCAGCTTTATATAAAACATGATACCTTACTGATTCTGTGGTTCTGAAAACTTCTCTGAAAATGGAGCCATTCATACTTTCACTGCCTAGTATATACTGGAAAATATGTGAAAGATTTAAAAAAAAAAAGATTACCATAAATTAAAAAACTCCAACCAAACATCAGCAACTGCATCAATGCAATACACAGCCTCAGATTGTTTCTAAGTGGTAATGGGTAATTCTTCTGGATGACCTTAGTGGAATTAATAAAGAATATGTGAAGGAGTTTTATGAGTTGGCCAAAGTACCTGACCTGCATCCACTACCCATGCGATGCTAAAAGCAAAGGGTAACCATGTCTCTACAGTGCTAAGGAGCAAGAATGTCCGTTTAAAGGCTAAGGTGTGCCTGATTCAAGCCATGTTCTTATCAATTCCTTCCTATGCATCTGACAATTGGACAACGAATAACAAAGGCAGGAGAAGAACCAATGCGTTTGAGTTGTGGTGTTGGTGAAGAGTACTAACTAGTCCATCAATTGCCAAAGAACAAACAGATATGTCATGCAGGAAACACAATCAGGTGCTTTTTAGGGGCACAGACAATGACATTTCATCTCACATATGTTGAGCAGGTTGTTAGGAGGGGGTCAGTCCTTGGAAAAAGACATCACACAGGGAAAGGTGACGGTTCAGCATAAAAGAGGAAGCCTTCCACCATGATGGATTGACCTAGTGCCTGTGACAGTGAGCTGGAACTTATCAGAAATAATAAGGATGACGACGCAGACAGGGCAGAACTCAGATCTATTGTTCACAAGGTCGCAATGAGTCATAGTTGACTTGTGGGCACATAATAATACCTCAGTACTGATGCTTTCATTGAAGATTTCAGTTTAAGATGAGCTAGAAAGAAAAGCTTAGTGATTTACTGAACACTGTAAAGTCCACACCCTCACTGACCATGGAGCTAGCCTAGGAGGCTGAACAGGTCACCTTTCCGCAGTGCATGGGGGTCACTGTGAGTTAGGGTGCAACTCTATATCAGCTAACGACAGCAAAAACACAGCATGTGAAGTACAGGCTTCACATAACTGCAAAACATTCATAGAAACAAGAACACAGTTATTTAAAAGTGCTCTTTGGTTTTGCATTGCATTTCCCTCCCACCAGATTCAAGCTTTTGTCAGGCTCTACATAGGCTTCCACCAGCTGATAAATAGGGAAGTTGCATAAATCATGTGAAAGCAATTTAAATGTATGGGCTTTTATAAGAATCCCTGTGACTTCAGTAAGCCAAATGATGACTGTAACTCTTCTGTTGTTGGTATCGGCTTTTATGCACAAGCTTATCTTAGGCATCCATGTCCCTCTTAGCTACAGCTGTGACTTAACAGAGACCCAAAATTGCTACCCATTAATTTACTACTGACCTGCAGATATTTATGGTGTCTGACCAGCCATTATGCCACAATTAAAAGTTTCTTTCAAAGGAGAAATGACAAATCACCCCAAATATAACTTTAAAGTGCAACATTAAATATTGATGAGGAGTGTCCCAAGATGTTGAGTTTGGTAGCTGCATAGTGAACGTGCTGTTTATTTCAGAAAAAGATGATTCTCCACTGTGGATAATAGAGGAATTTTTAAGTACTTATGAGTACAAGAGAAAATACAGAAGGAGATTTCAGATTCATCAAGTATGGAGTACCAGGTACTGCAGTGTAAAATGACTTGATTGTAGTCCAGCTGTGCAGACCACTGGCCTTCTTCAACTCCCTCTCCTGTTTCTTGGTGAGTTGCCCTCACAGGAGAAATGTAAGGACAAGGTAGGGGAGTGGGTCAGCCAGAGCTGGGCAGAGATCCCTGTACAGGGGAGCAGGAGCTCCCCAAGGCAAAGGTCAACCCTCTGTATCCCTGAAAGACAGGACCACGGCCAGGATGTGCTAGCAGCTTCAATAGGCTTTCTGAAAAGCAAGTGCTTAAAAAATGAGGACAGTTTCACAGAATCTGGTAAATTGAATGAAAAATGGTCCAGAATGTATGTTCTGTGTTTTTAAAAACTAACCCGTCCACACATAAAACAGATGGAAATGCTTAAATGAAGTAAAATAGCTCCAACATTGTGGATCTGGGCATATGTGCATGTATCTCCTGACAGTGGTGGAAGGCAAATCGAGCCTCATTTATCCCTCCTCCCCAACCAAGGATATCAGAAGTAAGACATAAAATCTTGAACATTTTTTTAATCTCTAGATTATACACATAGAAGTAGTGTGAAGGTCTTCCTGTTGACTTTAATTGTATAATAAAGTTATCAGTTATGGTAAAGAAGAATTCATAAACTCAATTTGGGAGTTTCCAGATAATCAGAAAATAAATAATCAAGGAAATAGTAGGTATCCAAATTGGCAAATATATGGCAAATATCTCTGTATGCAGATAATAAGATAGTACATGTAGACAACCGTATAACTCAGCAAGAAGCCTGTTGAATGCAGTTGACTAATTCAGCAGTAGCAAGATACAGGTTCATAATACAAAAATCAGTTGGATTTCTCTACAGTGACAAAGAGAATAAAGAAATGGACCTAAGAAAAACAATACCAATAGTGGCAAGAAGTTGTACTGCAATCCCAAAGGTACATGGTTTGAGGCCACCAACTGCTCCATGGCAAAAGGATGGACACTCTCCTCCTGTGCAATTAACTGTCTCTGAAAACCCACTGGAGGGTCAGCTATGAATCATTTCCAATTATATGATACACAACAACACAACAATCACAAAATTAGATACTTGGGAGCAAACCTAACTAGAGATGTAAAAGATCTATACAAAGAAAATTACAAAGCATTACTACAAGAACCAAAGAAACCTGGAGAGTCCCAGAACACTTGATTGTGATTATGTGAAACCTATGTTGTACATAGGGTCGCTATGAGTCGCAGGCGACTCGACGGCACATAACAACAACAAGAACAAATACTTGGACCAGAAGGCACTCATCAGAACAGAGCAAGGAAACACTGTACGGTTCAAAATTCTGAAAGATGTGCACCAGGGATGTGCCCTATCTCCATATCTTTTCAATCTATATGCAGAACAGTTTATCTGGGAGGCTGGACTCTATGAGGAGAAATGTGGCATCAGGATTGGAGGTAGACTCATTAACAATCTGTGTTACGCAGATGAGACAACTCTGCTTGATGAAACTGAAGAGGACCTGAGGGGTTTGCTGCAGAAGGTCAAGGATTGTAGTCTTCAGTGTGGATTGAAGCCCAACATCAAGAAAACAAAGATTCTCTCCATTGGGCTGATTGGCAGCATCACGATGGATGGTGAAGCCATCAGCTGCTTCTCAGGACAAAGACAGTCAAGCTCCTCCTATATGATTTGCAGATTCAGATAATCTACTGAAGGGTCAAGTATGAATCTATTTTGACTCCACAACTATGAGAAATTGGGATTAGAGAACATAAATATATTTTTCTTACTGTATCCCCTCCACAACTCACTGAACTCATGATCAAAGACAAGCATAAGAATATAAGCTAAACCAATGATGAGCTGTCAAGTCATGAAATGTTATGTCTTTGGGCTGTCAGAAAACTCAAATTCTAAATTCAAAGTGCTTCCTAAAATATGTCCTCTGACAGATGAGTATTCCTTTGCAATCATCCAAACTCCAACCAACTGTATTTTCTACCATCCTGTCTAGCAGTAAGATCTGAATGGCTTTTGCTTGTCTTTTTTTTTTTCCTTAACATATTTTACTTGGTGGTAAAAGATACATAACAAAGCACTTGCTGTATTGGTTTATAGACATTTATTATAATGACTCTAGTTCTAGCACTCCAAAGCCAAGTCTCAATGACTCATTCACATAAAAGAGGGTTATGATGGACTTGCATTTATAATTTTTATTATTACTAATAAAGTGATAGCTATCTCATTTACTCTTTACTAAAACCAGGGAAAACAAAACACTACATAAGAAGAAATGAACAGAGATCTGAATTTGCCTTCCCTATATTTATCTGGGAGATGTAGTCATACCTGTGTGGTGCAGGATCACCTCCTGCCGCGTGCGTTTTCCCGCTTCCCCGCGCTGTGCCCTGACTCTCCTGTGCTTTGTGCTCCAAAATGTGAAGGTATCAACCTTGACCCACAGGCTCCTGGGAGACATAGTCATACCGGTGTGTTGCAGGGTCAGTTGCTGCGGCACCACGGTTATCATTGTTGATGACAGATGGATCCTACATGAAATAAAAAACACCAGGAAAAAAATGTCTATTCCCATTTTATTGACTATATAAAGACATTTGACTGAGTGGATCATAACAAATTATGGCTAACCTTGAGAAGAATGGGATTCACAGAACACTTAATTGTTCTCTGGCAAAACCTGTATATAAATCAAGAGGCTATAGTGAGAACAGGGCAAAGGAAAATAACATGTTTTTTAAAGTGTACAACAGGATTATATCCTTTCTCCATATCTAAGTAATCTGCATTCTGAAAAAAAAAAATTGTGAGAGAAACGGGACTGTGTGAAGAAGAACACAGCACCACGTTTGGAGGAAGACTCATCAATAGCCTTCTTCATGGAGATGAAACAACCCTGCTTGCCAAAAGTGAGGAGAACTTGAAATACTGAAATACTTGCTACAAAAGGCTACACACTGCATCCTTCTATATTAATTTTACCTCATGGTCAGGAAAACAAAAATTTTCTACACTGGACCATACATAACATTATGATAGATGGAGAAAAAGATTGAAAACTGCTAATGACTTCATCTTATTTAAATCCACAATCAATACGCTTGGTACCTGGAGTCGGGAGATTAAGTGATGTATTGCACTGAGAAAGTCTACACTCAGGTACCTCTTCAAAGAATGAGGAGCAATAAAGTCAATTTGAGGACTAAGGTGTTTCTGATTCAGGTGATGATCTTTTTTGTTCACTTACTGTGCATCTGAGCACTTGGAAATGTCTAAGCATGACAAAAGAGTTTTAACTATAGTGTTAAGACTATTGCGTATCTCATGAATTGTCAAAAGAACAAACAGTTATATATTGGAGAAGGTACAGCCAGAATGTCCCTAGAAGGCAAAGATGATGAAACTTTGCCTCACACACTTGGGGCATATTGCTAGGAGAGGCTATTTCTTGCAGAGGAACACTGTACTTAGAAAGGTGGAATTATGGTGAAGGAGGGGAAGACCCCCAACCAGGTGAAATGTCACAGTGACTGCAGCAATGGGTAGCATATGTTAGACATTATGAGGATGACACAGGATACAATAGGGTTCAGATGTGTTCTTAGGGTCACTATGAATCATGCTTGACTGTGTCAAGCTTATCTGTATGGTAGATGCTGAAAGTTAAGCTACAAAAAAATGAAACAAAACAAAAAAATATCTTTAAATAGAAAGTTAAGCTACATAACTGGAAAAAAATGTAATTTATGAACGTAAATTTGGACCCCACTAGCCCTTCAGTGTTTGAAAGAAGAGGACACATCTTCACAGAGCCCACCCACACTCAGTCCCAAGGTGTCACGTCCCTCACACACAGCAGAAGGTTGAACTGACCAACCTCGGGGACTCAGATCAACAATGTCCAGCTAATTACAGAGCCACTCCAGTGGAGTCATAGACACTTGAAAGAGAAGAGCTTATGACTATATACCACTGAGGTTTTATTTGTGTATATTTTGGTCACCATTGATTGTGAACCCAGGCAAGACATACCTTACAGCCAGGACTTCCAACAAATATTCAACGTAGTGTGGCAGGAAGGAAATAATGGCCCACGAGCCAGAGTTAGCAAAAACCCACTCAATTCCAAAGGGCTGTTGCAAGTTGTCTACACCTCTCTTCAGGTGAGAAGTGCTTAGTCCCATCACTGTTAGTGTGGTGGTTGTTGAGGGCTCCTCACTGAGATCTTAGCCAAAACGAAGCTGCATACACAAAGCCTGGGTCACCTCTCCTGAAGAGGTCTGTATCCAGTGATAGGGGTGGAAAGAACCTACAAAAGTTATCCTATGTTACCACAACAGGACAATTCAAAAGGACCATTCTATCCTCTCAGCTTCTGGTGACTCTGACTAAGGAACCCACTACTGTGAGTACATCACAGCTCAATCTCTACCTCAGTTCAGTCCGCTTCCCTCCCTTCTCAGGACATTGTTACTAAAAGCAGCCTCCCATAAATGTTCTGTATGCAAATCTCTACTCAGAGACTGTTTCCCAGGGAGCCTGATTTAAAGCTACAATCTAGTTAGAATCATGGAGTCACTGTGTTTGTGGAGTGGACAGTTAACCTAAGAAAACTAGAAATAATTCATTCTCTTTAAAGATTTTCCAGTGTTAGAAGAAAATATGTAACAGATACAAATTACTTCAAGAAATGTGTAGATCACTGGTTTTCTAAAGAACGAATATTGAAATTATTCTTTTTTTTAAATTTCCTCTTGTGTGTTTACCATCACATCGGATCTGACTGGTCCAGAAGGAGATTGCCCCTCCTTCTCCAGCACAGCATCTGGTGGATTCAAATCGGACACCTCTGGGATTGCAGTACAGCTTCTTATCATATTTTTAATCTTAAATGGATGAGTCGTCATTGTCAATCACTTCATTTAGGAAACATTCCATCATAATCACTCACTCTCTCACTTATAAATAACTACCAGCAGGTTTTCAAGGGCTGTGAATTGCACAGAAGATCACCCATCTTTATCCCTCTGTGCCTACTGGTGGATTTGAACTTCTAGAGAGGTATCATCCTTGAGTTAACAGAACAACCTGCTATGGAGTATGACACCAAAGCTCCTTTCAGTCAATATAGAAACTCCTTTTAGTATAGATTTTAGTGCTTAAAAGACTTTCTTATTTATGTATTTTAATCTTCATGACTATACTACAAGTAAAATAATTGTTTGGGGGGGGTTGTATTGTTGTTTTTTCAGATGATGGCAGTCAACTTGAAAGAGGTTATAAAAAGAACAAGGGGTGTTTGAAGATAGCCATGCCTAATCTTTACCAACGTCACAGAAGAGGACTGTTCCTATCACCAGGATCAAGACCAATTCTCACAAGGTCAGACATCTCCTATACCCCTTTCCCCTCACCTTAAAACCAATCTTACTATTTCACTGGGTCCTAAATTTGATGTGATAGCTCACAGACCACACAGACCCTTATCGGAATAGCTAAAAAGATTATAATCCAGGTTAATAGGAGAATACAGTTGGGACAACTCCAAAAATGTGCTCACAGGCACCTCAGTGTTGAGCTTTAGATCAGAGTTACAAAGTTCTCAGTCCTGTCAATATTGGCCTTCCATGCCCAATTATCCAACAAACGTGTTCCAAGGCTCTTGGCTATGGTTTGAATGATGCAGCAGTCCCGAGGTCCCATCTCATGTCTGGTCTCTAGTTTGACCATGGATGTTGCTGCTGTAGGGGTAGCTGGAGTAAGAACCTCTGGTCTCCATGGGCATCCTATATTCTCTTGCTGCTTCTTTTTCACTGGGGCAGGGAAAGTCTAAATCTCCTTCTGCTGGATTGGTCAATTTAATTTTGAGACTAGCCAATTCTCTTGTGGATTGGTAGATAGTTATTCCCTTGCTGATAGTCTAACTTGTCCTGTTAGCATATTTCTGATCATACACATGGCAAAGTCAAATTATAGCTAGGACAGTGATATTGGAAGATAAACTCTACAGAGGAGAAGTGACTTGAGCTAGGCCATAAAGCTGGGATATAAAGTTATAAAGCTAGATTTTTCTAATAAAATTCTTTTTCTCACAAACTTCCGTGGCCTCTGTATATTCAGAATCCAAAGTGTTTGGCTGGACATCAACTTGCAAATAATTTGAAATCAAGGCCAGATCAAGATGAGAAACTTTAGAGCATAGAACAAGAGCAGATCAACAGATTGTTCAGGATTAGCATTTGATCATTGCCAGATCTCAGGAGGCTAGTTTATCACCATAGTGCTGAATGTGCTTCCTAGCATGAGTAAGAGCTTGAAGTGACTTGAATTATTGGACAGTTTCCAGCTTGTCACTTTTGTAGAAATAATCCTTATGGTTTTCCCTTCAAGAAAGCAATAGCCCTGTGGGTGTAGCTAGCCTCAGATTCCATAACAATGGCCACCTCAATATTTAACAAGGAGACTGTGTCACTGTGATAACACCTACGTATGCGAAGTGAAGGAAAAACACCCTCAAATAGGAAACTGGGAAGAATGTGTGTTCAAGTGTAGATGAAGTTGAAAGCAAGCAATGAGACAACTGTACCTAATTGTAGGATTGTCACTTCCATAGAAAGTTGAGCTATAGAGTAAGTGGAAAGGTCTTGAAGGCTCCAAGTCTTCTGAATCAGAAGGCCATACGTTGAGAATACTGTTGCCTGTGGAGCAAGAGGAACTGCAAATCTGAAATCCAAATCTACACTGGATAACAGTGACTGTTATTATGTATCATTGAATTGTGACCCACACACCGCTGAGCTTCTGAGCTTCCGGTGGGTTTTCATTGAGAGGCTAGAAAGCACACAAGAAAAGAGTGCCTCCCTTTTCCCCTCAGAGGAGCTGGTTAGACTTGAGCTGCAGGGTTCTCTGTTGGCAGCACAACTCCTTACCACTAGGTCTCCAGAGCTTATTAATAGCAATCAAAAGATGCTGGGAGAGTTGAGGGTAATAAAAAAATTCCTCCTATCAAGAAAAAGACCAAAGAACTCAGTAAGATGAAGTTGTACAAAGCAGACATTTGAATTTGGGCCAAGCAGAAAGGACAATGACAGGTATTTTCTTTGCCTGAGGACTCCCCGAAGAGAAGAAAACATCTACACTGGATGAGGTTAGTCACTTAGTAATTGGTGATAAGACAGCTGCTAAAAATCTAGGAGGGAGGTAACAGAGATGCCTACTTCATTTTTACATAAAAAATAAATGCTGTGAGGAGTAATTTTTCATGATGGTAGGTCTGTGGTGTGTGCCAACAGTGAGAGACGGCTGTCCTGATGTGGCCCTTGCTCTTTTTATAATTTTGCTATTTTTAGATATGATCTTTGCAATCACTTGTTAAGCATCAGAAAAGTGGACAATGACTAGGGATGATAGAAGGGGAATTGGTGCCTTTGAGCTGTGGTGCTGGAGAGGAGTATTGAATATACCATGGACTGCTAGGAGAACAAACAAGTTTTTCCTGCAGAGGGTGAAGCCAGGCTGCTCCTTGGAGGCAAGGATTCTGAAGCTTTGTCTGGCATACTTTTGACATGTTTCAAGGTAGGATCAGTCCTTGGGAGGGTGAAGGTACAGTGTAAGAAAAGATCATTGATGAGATGGATTGATTCAGTGACTGGGGTAATGGGGATAGGTGTATCAGAGACAATAAGATTGACACACGATAGAACAGGGTTTGGGACTGCTGTACATATATGAGTTGCAGGCGACTCGATGGCACATAACTACAACAGCAAGATATATGGATATTATATATGTGTTCGTCACATTGAACAGCTAAGAGTCATTGCCTCAGGTACAGACATACAATAGTCTGTTACACATACAGTGTCTTTATATATGAATAAGAAGTACAGAAATTATGGAAACAATGACGTGAGATATGATACAGCAGGACTGGGAGAGGAGCTAGTTAAGATGGTCCTTGTTTTTCTCCTGACAGCTCTAACTAGTGACTGGGAAGTAGTTATAAGACATTAAACAGTAAAAAAAACCTAACAGAAGAGTGTGAGGTTTTGGTGTTTCTTGGGATGGTGTGGAGTTTTTATTTTGTTCAACAAGCCTTTCCATAATTCCGTTAATGCACAATTGGAGTTATTTCTATAATCTTGAAAAAGTCACATTATAAAAATTAAAATATAAGAAAGAACAACTAAAAAATAACGTTCTCTGTCCTAATAATTTTTTTTTCACACCTACAAATCTGTTTTGCTTGATAGGGCTTCAGTCCTCAAAACAAAAATGTGATTAAGATATTTTTTTTTTCTTTAGTGTCAATAAAAATTTTTAGATTAATTAGCACTTTTTGTGAAACTGAAAACAAAAAAATGTTGATTCATCAGTGTCTGACAGTGACTAAAACTATTTCACAAGGGGTTGTGAATGTTGGTGTGGGCATGGGACATTTCTAAGTGGTGAACAAAAAATGTAAAAATATGATGTAGAATCAGAAAAGGCAGGAAGAGAGAGGGAGGGATGGAGAGAGGAAGGAAGAACAGATACAGGAGGAGAAAACACACATGCACTCAATCACACGTTTTGCCAATATTTACACACTGCCAGTAACAAGGCAATAATTCATTCATTGCCATGGAACTGATTATCCTTCACAGTGACCTTAGAGGACACAGCAGAAACACCCAGTGTCCAAAGCAACGAACTAACTCTTTATGGAAACAGCCTGTTTCATACTTCTCCCATGGAGGACCTGGTGGGTTCAAACTTCTACCTTTTAGTTCAAATGACCAGCTGCTAATTATCATGCTACCACAGTTTCCTGGAAATAATGTTCCATTATCTAAAATCTTCATTTATTTGATAGTGTCAATCACAGTATAAAAGGTTTTCCCCCTTCTGGAATACTTTAGTGATTTCTGTAATGAAATTCATGTAGATAAAACTTTACATATTTAATACAGAGTGTTACCCCTGTACAACCAAAAAATAAAAATGAAGTTTGACACTTCCAGAAAAACATGGCTGTTAATTTCTGCAAATGCCAAGTCAACAAAGTACAACTGGAGTACATTTTCCAAGTTCACAACACAGCTAAAGTTTCCAAGAATTCAAATTAAGATTTTTACATATATTTATAAT
>NW_006400015.1:3616338-3631395 GCF_000299155.1 Elephantulus edwardii
ATTAAATATATTTAATGATGTATAAATGAAATATTGTTTTTGCTGTCGCTGTTGATTGTATCAAGTTGAGAACAACGCAATATATGTGTAGAACAGATCGTCTGGGTGGCTAGTCTTTATAAGGAGGAGTGTGGCATCAGGATTAGAGGAAGATTCATTAACCACCTGCATTACGCACATGACATAACCTTGCTGGTTAAAACTGAGGAGGGCCTGAAGGGTTTGCTGCAGAAGGTCAAGGACTATAGTATTCAATGTGGATTGAAGGTCAGCTTCAAGAAGACAAAGATTCTCCACTGGGCAAATTGGCAGCACCGTGATGGATGGAGAAGAGATCGAGGTTGTTAACAATTACAGCTTACTCAGCTCCACAATCAACACTCTTCACACCAGTAGTCAGTCAGAAAATCAAAAGACAAATTTCATTAAGGAAATCTGCTGTCAAGGACTGTTCCAAAGTGCTAAAGAGCAATGATATGTCTAGAGACTAAGGTGTGCCTGATGCAGGACATAGTCTTTGTAAGTACTTGTTATGCAACAAAAAGCTGGACAGTGACTAAAGATAACAAAAAAGAACTGAAGCCTTTGAGTTGTGGTGTTAGAGAAGAGTATTGAGCATCTACCCTAGAGAGGAAGAAACCAAACTGCTCCTTAGAGACAAGGATTTTGAAGTTCCATCTCCCATCCTTTGGGAATGTGGCCAGAATGGACCAGTCCTTGGCTAGGGTTATCATGCTTGGAAGGGTGGAGAGACAATACAAGATGGGAAGATCCTGGATGAAACGGAATGACAAAGTAACACAGTTTAAGAGGGTGGGTTTGTCAGAGACAGTAAGACTGGCTCAATAGGGCAGGGTTCAGAGCTATTGTACATAGGGTCACTATAAGTTGTAGGTGACTCGACGGCACATAAGAACAGCAACATACATCTATGATATTACTTCAGTAGCCTTCAAAAATGTACACTAAACAGTCTACAACCAGGAAAAACTGAGAGCATTCTTTGTTTTTATCAATTTGCTTTTCATGCTGGACAGCATTTCAGTCATGAGCTTTAGGTTTAGGCAGACTAAGGGACATTTAATAAATTGGACAAATGTGAATGTGGTGTGTGGAGGGAGATGTGAAACAGGAGGGGGTCTGTGAAAAAGAACATGGGGTGTCAATTCACACCAGTGGCCAGAAGTCACAGACGTGAGACCAGGCTCAGATCTGTTCTCCAAGGTAAAACAGCATTACAGAGGAGTGAGGTACACAGATAGGATCCTTTCCATGAATCCTAGCAGCAGAAGCTTTGAAGAGACAAAAGATGTAGCAATTAATGGTTAATAAACTTGCTGCCAGGGAGCCAAGGAAATATAACGCTGAGGAAGAGGGCTTGTAGTAAACTAGAAAAGGGTGAAATTGTGGGTGCTTTAAAATCCATGAAAGCAAATAAAAGGTTTTTGCTGTGGGTGGAACTGCAGAGAGGGAAATTTTTCGTTCCACTTCACTTGTTGGATTATGTAAAACAGAAGAACCCTCTCTTTAAAGGGTTTGCATCACAGTCATCTATTTTGGGCAGAATGTGAACATTTCAAGCTGAATACATTCATCTTGTCCCAATGGCATGTCTGATGTCATATTTATGACCCACAGCAATTGGTAATTAAATCCAACTCCAATGTCCTTTGGCCATAATTTGCAAGCATTAGACAACTTCTTAAACTAATAGTCACTTAAGCTTCTTATTATATTAGAGGCACCTCTGCAAATAGGAGTCATCCGGGAACAGGATCAAAATGAAGATTCCTATCTCCATCCCTCAGCCCTTCTGATACAGTGGTTCCAGAGAGAAGAAAGTTCAAGAACACCCAAAGCAGATCCCACTGCTAGATGAAGCGGCATCCCCAGGAACAGCATTGTACTCCTCACCCACCCATGTTTTAAAGAGGAAAAATTATTAGGTCCTACTGACCTTTTACAACACTCTCCTTCTCTAAATTAAGTAATAAATTAAAAAGATGAATCCCATATGACTGCTAAGAGGAATTCTTCCTTCAGAATATAAGTAGAGGCTATCGTTAACTTTGATTGTGAACCGGAGAAGCGAAGGCATCTAAGAGGACCAATATCTATTCCTCATCTGCCCTTTTGTCTTCTTCACATGACACGAAAGGAAATGAAGAAATCAGATCCCTGCAGTTTCTCCTGGAATCTAGGTGTCCTTCCTCCTTACCTCATACCTGGTCAGGCTGCATCATGATCTCCTGCACACGGGACGCTAAAACTGCAAGGACATTAAGTTCAAGGAGAATTGTCAAGGTTCAGATGAGCTTAACCGTCCATTATCTTATGGTGTATGGACAATGCATAGTTACTTAGTCATAAAGAGAAATGAAGTCCTAATAAACGTGACAACGTGACTGAATCTCAGAAACATTACACGGAGTGAAATCAGTCAATCACGAAAGGACAAACGCTGTGTGATCTCACTCACATGAACCAGCTACAACAAAGAACACACATGATGGGTTATTACAGGACTAGGAGGGAGGGGAAAGGGAGTCATTGTGTAGGAAGAAAAAGTCTCCCTCAACAGAGGTGGAAATATGGCAATAGATGTAGGAGAAATGTGCACATGATGAGTGCAATTAGTGTCACTATATTGCATACATAGGAAGTTTCCATTGGCAAATGTGCTTTAAATATTTAATCACTATTAAAAAATTCTATTATTTTAAGATCTCATTTATGTCAAGTGTAAGAAATCCTACCATATCAGACTCATTTAAAGTATTTCCTGAAACATATTTTTGTAGCAGGAGAGAGAAAGTGAGTTAAAATATTTTTTTTATGAAGAAAACCTTACAGTTGTAAAGCAGTTTGATAAAACCCTAAAACTCTTGTTTCTTGTATTGCTGCTGTTAGGAGTTGTTTCAAAACTCAGATACAAACTCTGCCACTGAGTTGCTTCCTACTTCGTGTGACCCTCCCTCGGGCTTCAGAGGCTATAGGTTATAGTGGAAAGAGACCCCTGCACCTTCCCCGGTAGGAGACACACAGCCTGTGGTTTAGCAGAGCGACTGGCTGAAAGATCATCATTCATAGAATTTGTTCATTTCCCCTCTCTTTCCACCTGCCCTCAACCAAACATAATGTCCTCTACTTAATGGCCCTCCAGATATCTCGCCCGAAGTGTGTGAGGTGGTGTCTCACTGTCCTGGCTCTAAAGAAAGAACCTTGATGTACTTCTTCCAAGACAGATTACTAAATTCCTGTGGGAAGCTACAGAATAACCAAAGCTCTTCATCAATACCGCAATTCCAAGGCATTAACTCTTCATCAGTCTGCCTTACTCCTTGTCCAGATCTTACATGCATGAGACAGCTGAAAATGCTGTCTTGGATCAGGCCGACTTCAGTCTTCAACCTGACACTCCTGCGTCTCAGTGCTTCAAAGGACTTGATGGCACACAACAGCCACAACGGGATTCTGTGCAGCAGATTTGCCCAATGCAATACAGCGTGTGTTTCTGTGGCTGCTGCTTCCATGGACAACTGATTGTGTATGTAGGTAAAATACTCCCCCATACTACTGTGAAGGTCTTGAGGGTTCTTTTCTGCAATGGAAAGGAAAACGTCTGTTACACAGTATTGTTCAACCTCTCATTTTAGGGTTATCTTCTCCACGTGTAACAAAATGTGATTGAGCACTTGTAACTAATCAATTCATGACTAATTGATTGATTTATGGTCATCCTGACTGTGTTTTGAAGGCCCCGTGTCTTCTTTGAGGGAAGTTTACTAAGCACTTAAGTATTTTCCCAACAGTTTTTACTAAACAGCATACCTACATATGTCTTCCATATTTCAAGCCAAGTCATTTCCATGGTCTATCAGAGGGACCAGTTCTTGGAGAAAGACATGCTTGAGAAAGTGGAGGGTTAGCACAGGAGAGGAAGACCTTCAAAGCATTGGCTGACACAGTGACAGTGATAATAAGCTCAAGTACTTGGGGGGTGGTGAGGATGGCACAAAATAAGGCACAGTTCAGGTCCATTGTTTGTTGGACTCTTAAGTGGATTTGACAGCATATAACAACAGTAACATCAAAATGAGCCTAGAGAGCTTTGGTGGCCTAATGGCTAAGGAACTGAGCTATTAATCCCAATGCAAATAGTTCAAATTCATCAGATACTTCATGCAATAAAGATGGGCCATCCCCTCTAGTACAGTTTATAGCTTCTAAAAACCCACTTGAGTGTCAGCTATCAGTTGGTTCCAACTCTTGATGGAACATCATAACAAAAATGTAATGTGTCTGCATGCCCTGTGGGTATAGAGATCAGAGTAACTCATTGTTAAACAAAAGAATGGTAGTTCACCCCCACTCACCACTCTGTGGAAGACGTGCCGTCTGCTTCTGTAAAGATCGATGGCCTTAGAAGCCTTGCGGGGACGTTTACACTGTCTCCTCTAGGGTCACCGGGAGTTGGAGTTGCCTCAGTGGTCCTGGGTTGGATCTGGTTTGGAACTCACACCTGCTAGAGGGGTTATCAACTTGTTGGTCACCATCTATGGCCTGCTACCACCCTAGTTCTATTCTGATAAACTTTTATTTACAAGAGTAGGTAGCATTCATTTTGTTCATTTTATACATTTATTATTCATTCATGGGCCATCAAATGGATACTTTCACAGTAAGACAGTAGAGTCGATGAGCTGCAAAGTATAACCCTCAATGCTGAAAATATTTATTCCCTGGTACTTGACAGAAAATGCTTGTTGGAGCCCAGCCTAGAACACACTCTTTCCACCAAGAAACATTTGTGAAAAATTTTCTAAGGTACCAAAGTATTCCTTGACAATCTAGAAAAGACCATCCATTTTCCTAGAAACCTTTTATTCATTTTTAGTATTTATCGGGGGATGTGATAGGTGTTAGGTGCCATTGACTGACTCAGAGTGACACTATAAACAATTCTGCTTGCCCCATTCTATGCCATCTTCATCATCTCTGATGTAGTTAAGCACAGTTACAGTCGCTGTGTCAATCCATCTTGGTGAGGTTCTCTCTTTCTCTTACCCTCTGCCTTTCCAATCAAGAAGTCCTTTTCCAAGAACCAGCCCCTCTAAGGTACAACTGATTGCAGCTAAGATCTTTTCAATTACTTTTTGTGCATCTGAAATTTGAATTATGAATAAGGATGATGTAAGAAGAACCATTGCCTTTGAGCTGTGGTGTTGGAGAAAAATATTGAATGTTCAGTAAAATGACAGAAGAACAAACAGACTTGGAGGAAATGCTACGAGGATGCTCTTTAGAGGCTAAGATGGTGAGGCTTCACTATAGGCACGAGGTACCTCCAGTTGTCATGAAACACGTCCTGATGAATAGTGATCTTGTGGATCAAAGTGAAACTGTGCTCCATAGGGATTTTGAAGGCTGATCCCCACCCGCATGAGTTTACATGGTTTTGCCGTTGGAGGGAAAGTCATACAATCCTTCACGTAGTTTACAAATGCATCACTCAAATGGTTCCACAGCTGAAAAGCAGTCTAGCCAAATAATTTAGGCATGTTCTTCTTCTTGGGCTTTTCTGTTCTCAAAAATGGCCTGAAGGTTTTCCACACATTAATGCCCTGAGTTAAATCTGGGCTTTGTCATCCCTGGGTGATTAATTCATCAAATAGTCAATAATGTCCTCTGTGCCCAATTAGTGTTTATTAACTCTATCCTTCCTAAGAGCCTACCTAGCATTCATATCCTTCGAGTCTGTAAAATGTTGCCAGTTCAGAATGTAAGCCTCAGGCATCCCCAAAAAGTAAGCCTCAGTTCCACAGCCCTCCAAAGACAAAAGGGAAAATAGACACTAAATCCAAACGGGGGAAAAAAAAATTCTTACAGGGTTCTAGATCAAGAGATGAGAGGACTGTAGGATAAAGGTGTCTACCTGTAATGTTTAAAAGTAATCACAGAAATGCAATGATATGAAATAGTATTTTGGAAAAGAATAATGATTATTGTTGATTGCCATAAAGTTGAGTATGACTCACAGGAACCCTATGAACAAAAGACCTGAAGCCTTTCGAGAACTATTGTCATTTCTCCAAGCTCATAGAGGTTCCAGTGGTTTAGGAAGTGGATATCACCTTTTACATGGATATAATTTTCTTGAAATAAAACCTTCCTGCTGTTGGGCTGATTTCAGCTTATATAATGATGCAGTAGGAGCTACATCAAGGGCCGACTTTGGGAAGTAGGTTTCCAGGGCTTTCTATTGAGGCACCTGTCAGTAGTTAGCCTTAACCCAGCAAGTTGACTGGTGGACCATCAGGGTCTCCAGGCCCTGGGGAGATGAAGCAGGGAGGTGGGGGGCAGACGTGCCCTTTACCTCACTGAGCCTATGGTTCAGTAGTAGTGTCAATGAACAGCAAAATAACAAAAATGATGCACAGAAATACCTGTGTAGCCCCCTCTCCCTCCCTCCCTCTCTCTCTCACACACACACACACACACACACATATTCTGGTGGAGCTCTGGGAAGCTTGTTGGGGCTAAGAACAGTAGTCCAATCTGCAGTAGAGCTCCCTCTAGGCTGCCCAGCAGGGGACAGGAAAGGTGGAAGCAGGGAGGGCAGACACAGCCAGCTCTATTTCTCATCCTGAGTGCAGCCAGGGGGCTGGCGCAGGCTGCCGTACAGGGTGATCCTAAAGGAGGTAGAGTTTCGATAGGGCACGTGCAGGAAGGAGGTTCTGCTGAGCTTTTCCCACAGTGGTTCTCAGTAGAGCCATGTCAGGCTGGAATCAAGCTTCCTCTGATGTTGCCCTGTCCCCCCCGCACTACAGAGAAGGCAGCTTGGAGAGAAAACCCAGTCCTTTTGGGGTCTCTGTCCCAGGCCTAATTTAGGGATTAGAATAATCTTCTCCCACTGTGAAGACAAAGAGATGGATTTCCTGTGACAATCAATGACCAAAGCCCTCAGGACATGCCCAGTCCTAAATCCTCTGGACTCTGTGGCCAGGCTGGCTCCTGCGATCTAAGGGACTCAGGAGGTGGCTGGAGCAGGAGTGAAGTGCGCCTGGTGCTCCCATAATTACCTGGCTCAGAGTCACAGGCTTTGGGATCTGAAGGGTTGACTCGGTCATTTGGCCTCATCCCTGCAGTTATTCCTAAAAATGAGAACTAAAAAGAAGTTAAATGACTCCCATTCGGCAAAGGCAATTTGTCAGTTGCAGATATCTAGGACCCCAGTTCACCTGACTCAGTAACAAGTGAAACTTGTTTAAGTTCAGGTAAAATGTGTGCAGAGCGCACCTCCTAGAATGAGTGTGACAAGTGTTGTTTGCTGTCAAGTCAATTCCAACCCTGTGTGAATCCACAGGACAGAGCGAGAAGAGCTACCCGATAGGGTGTCCTCTGCTGGAATCTGTGAGGGTCAACCTCCAGGTCCTTTCTCCTGAGGATCCAGCCGGGCTTCAGATGGAACTTGGGGTGGCTGCAGAGTGCTTAACTATTGCACCCCCAAGGCTTCCATTGCTGTTAGGTGCCATCAAGTCAAGAAGTCAGCGAATAACAGATCAGAAGATTAACACTTACAAATATGTTTTTTTCCTCCTGAAACTTTAAGTGTGTCATTTTAAAAAGCAAGATCATTAAACAGTGCTTTTTCTTGCATCAAATGTCAAAGAAAAAGAGCATTTCTGCCATGTAGACAGTAGCAGAAATAAAACCCCATGGTTTGGGCATCTCTGACATCTAGCTTTAGAGGCAGAAAGTCCGAGATGAAGTGATAAGAGATGAGGCGTGGGAAAGAGAGGAGAAAGGTGAAACTGATGTGTTGACAGAGATAGATAGATTACTGAGATGATAGATACACAACTCTCGTGGTCTACTGGTGAGAAATTGCACTGCAATCCGAAAGGCACATGGTTCAAATCCACCAGGTTCTTGGCAGGAGAAAGGTGGGCAATCTCTGTCTATGCAATGAACTGCCTCTGAAAACCTGAAGTCAGCTACAGCTCATCTTAGACTCAACAACATGCAACACAACAATGATACAAAGAGGAAAATGAAAAGGGAAGACATAAGACTAAAAGTCACCAGTTTGAGGGATATAAATATAAATGTTCTTTAAATCACAACTTTCACCCATTCCATTTGTACTTGTTATGTGCTGCCAGCCAGCTGTCACTCATAGGGACCCTGTGCACAATAGCTATAAATTCTGTCCCATCCTGAGCCAATCTAACTGCCTTCGACACATCTCCCTTCATCACCCCAGGTACTATGTCAGTCCATGTCATCCGGGGTCTTGCTCTCCCGCCACTCTTCCAAAGATGGTGTCCTTCTCCAAGGACTACTTCCTCCAGCAACATACCTTCAAATTCCCAGCCTCCAAGTACCAATGTCGTTTCACCCTCTCCAGGACAGACCTGTTAGTTCTCTTGTCAGTTCACAGGATGCTCAATGCTCTACTCCACTACCACAACTCAAAGGCACCAATTCTTCTGTCACCCTAGTCCATAGTCTAGCTCTCTGACATTGTAAGTAATTGAGAAAACCATAGCCTAGATCAGAGGCACCTTAATTTCTAGACTGACATCATCAGTCTTCAGCATTCTAGAGAGGTACCTGACAGCAGATTTTCCCAATGAAATGTGTCTTCTGATTTCCTGACTGCTAGTGCCAAGAGTGTTGCTTGTGGAAACAAGGAAGCTCAAATTGTTAATACCAGCAATCTCTTCTCCATCTATCTTGGTGATGCCAATTGGCTCAATGATGAGAATCTTAATTTTCTTGATGTTGACTTTCAACCCATATTGCACTGGGAAAATCTGCAATTAGGAACCTCTCTAAATATTGATAGTACTGGAAAAGAGTATTGAATATACCATGGACTGCTAGGAAAACAATCAGATTTGTCCTGGATGGGTGAAGCCAGAATGCTCCTTGGAGTCAAGGATTCTGAAGCTTCGTCTGACATACTTGGGCATGTTGCAAGGAGGGACTTGGAGAGGGACATCATATTTGGGAGAGTGGAGGGATGGCACAGGAGAGGAAGACTCTCAATGAGATGGATCGATTCCATACTTAGGGTGGTGGGAATGAGTGTGTTTGAGACAGCGAGGTTAGCACAGGATAGAGCGTTGTTTAAGGCTCTTGTACATAGGGTCACTATGAGTCGCAAGCGACTTGATGGCACATAACAACAGCAAAATATTGAGGAATAAGGATATTAGTTTGAGGACTAAAGTGCATCTGAGTCAGGCCATAGTTTTCCCAGTCACTTCCTATGCATCTGAGAGCTGGACAGTGAAAAAGGATGACGGGAAAATAATCAACACCTTCGAGCTGTGGTAGTGGTGAAGAAAACTAACAGAACGATCCATGGACAACCATAAGAACAAACAGATATGTCTTGGGGAGGGTGCAGCCAAAGTGCTCTCTGGAGTCAGGAATGATGAGGCTTCACCTCATGTACTTTGGGTATGTTGCTATAAGAAGGTATTCCTTGGAGAGGGACATGATGCTAGGAAGGGTGGAGGGTCAAAAAAGGAGAGGGAGACCTTCAACCAGGTAGAATGGCATGGTGACTGCAGTATTGTATGTCTGGAAGTGTGAGGATGGCATAGGATAGAACAGGGTTCAGATCTTTTGATGTTTGGGATTGTCTAGACAGCTGCACAGGGAAGAGGTAGGTGGTGTTCTCAATCCCAGACAAAGCTGCACCTTGATGGCACCTAACAACAACAACAATTCATGTCTTCCTTCTCTCATAATAGTTTGTTGTTCTTATATACTATCCAGTCAGAGCAGACCCATAGTCCACCCTCCTGTAGATTTTCAGAGGTAGTAACTTGTATAGAAGGTGACTGCCCATTTTTTCCCACAGAGTAGCCGGTGAATTTGAACCATGTGCCTTTGGGCTGACAGTGCAACTCTTTAGCAGTAGGTTACCAGAGCTCAATGACCCTAAAGGTCTACCCATGCTCCAGAAAATACTGGAAACATAGCTGAGAGACTAGAGCTGAGAAGACCAGAACTTCTCAAAGCACATCCCCTCCCTCATCCAAGCCATGGTCTGCTTTTCTTAGACAAGGGCAGTGACAGAAAACGGTAGACAGTAGGGTGGCATGAGTAACTGCCATACAAGTGTCACCTATCTCTAGTCACATGTCCTTCCATTGCTAGAAACTTTCTTCTTCTTGGAGAACTCTTGAAATAATCACAATTATATTTTCCATCAGTGTCACCAAAGAACTAGGTCATGAGACCTTGTCTGGGATCGAAACCACCACCTCTTTCCTGTCCAGACATTCCCAGGCTTGGTCCATCTATTCTTCATGTTCCTTCACATATTGGAGCCCTGATGCTACTGGAATGTTCTGCCCCATCATCTAAGGGTCATGAGATCGACTCTGCCCACCATCATTCTTATGAGGCCTGTTCCATGGCCTGTTCAACACAAACCTTCCTTCAGAAAGATGGAGGTCAAAAGAAGACATAGACATCATCCTGTTTTATAAATTGTATCTCCAGCTTGATAGAGATACATTGAAGTAAGTCTCTGTTAAAACAATTTCCAACAACCCTACTGTGGTTAAATGCTGTCAGGAGGCACAAGTTTTGGGAAATAAATACCATAATGAGAAAGGAGGAGGATGAGTGAAATACAGGAAACCCTCAATGAGATGGACTGACTCAGTAACTGCACCAGTGAGCAAGGGAGAGACCATGACAAAGGTGAGCTTTAGGCAACACTGTGGTTCATAGAGTCACCACAAATTGTAGTGGACCGGAAGACACAATTGTGCCAACAAAGAGTCCTCATGGGACACTGGGGAAGTGCTCAGCTCTCCACCAAAATGCAACACTGCTGTTCATAGTGTCACCATGAACTGTAGTGGACCCAAAGACACAACTATGCCCACAAAGGAACCCTCATGGGACACTGGGGAAGTGTTCTGCTTTCCACCAAAAAGCTGCTGCAGTTTGAACCCACTGGCCGCTCCACAGAAGAAAAGTGCAGTTGTCCATTTCCATAGAGATTGTAGCTTCGGAAACACTATGGGGAAGGTCTTCTCTTTTTTAAAGAGTCACTTTGATTTAAAAATTGGCTCAACAGCTCCTAACAACAGACGTTAAAGTTATGGGAATGTATAAGGAAGTTGTGGGCTATTCCTTGGGGGAGTTGTCAATTTCTACATCTGTCAGGAATTCTCAAGTACTATAGTTTATTCTCTTGGGACCACTGTCACTTGCTTCAGGAAGTAAGGAGAATTCCCCAAGGTGCTAAATTTCACATAGGTCAATGGTTCCCCGTGGCTATCCAGCCATTGACCTTCCTACCCCATTGATCAGATCTCTCCTCATGTGGACTGTGGTGGCATAGTGATTAATGGTACTGAATACAGATATCAGCTCTTACAAAATCTTATAAAGGGAATATATAGTCGTTTTACAGAGCAGAGATAATTCCTTTTGTATTGGGTTTTATATTTTAGCTGCAATTTTCAGATAATAGAAAAGTTTCACTCAAGTCCTACTCCAGGAAGAAATCTTACTGCTGGGTTTCAGAAGAATTTGAAGACCTTCTGTTTCAGAGAATGTTCAGCATATTAGGATGCTCTGCAACCCAGCTCGACCAGTTTCCCTTTGAGATGAAAGTCTCTGCTTAAAATGTCACTGGGTGAGAGGGAGTTCTAAGAGGACGAAATAATCAGAACTTACGAAAAACACTGGTATGGGAAGAAAAGGTTACCCAGTGCTCATTAGGACTGAGCCAACAATAGAACATTAATGTCCTGAGATCAAACCTGAGCTCCTGTCACCCCAGAAAATACTGAGGCTTCCCCATGAGGCTCATGTGTTAAGCTGTGTGCCTAATACTGACCCAGCTGACACATAGAGAAAAGCGCAAGTACACCAAGAACAGCCATAGTTTTTCCTTTTGGGATCTTCTTAGAGTTACTACCCACAGAACATATAATCAGAATATAAAAGTATTTCAATAAAGAATACCAAGAAGTTTGAGAGAGTGAGTGAAGATCACCAAAAGTGCTACTTTCCAAGAAAAAGTGGCATGCACTTTGATGCTTACATCATTTTCCAGGGAGGGTTAGTCCAGGAATTCTTTCTCTGTTGTTAAAAACTGCACATGTAAATGCTTACCATGATGTTATTGTGTGTTGTCCATTTGAGGATGACTTATAGTTCAGAGAAGAACTCAGCATGGGACCTAGGCTGTCAGCTTTACAGATGCAGATCATGTGATCTTTTCTACTGAGCAACAACGGGTGGGTTCTAACAACCAACATTTGAGTTTGGAGTCGAGCAAATTCCATTATACTTTTCATTGCTGCCTTCCAATTATACCTATTTCATAACTGTATTCATCAGAAACAAGGTTAAGGCAGGGTGTCTGCTCTCAGAAAAAAACGAACAACACCATATTCTCATGGAAGGATTGAGGAAATAAGAAAAGAAAAATTAATCTCCAATATGAATGAGATTTAGGAAGTGCATAAAACCAGCTAATGCCATACAGGAAGACTGAAAAACATGGGGAAAGGAGGTTGACTTAAGTCTTGAATAATGAGAAATATGAGAATTTCAAGACAAGGAGGTTACATCAAAAGAAGGAGCATATGTAAGAGACATCCTGGGAGAGAGAGGTGGTGAGTTAACAAAGAAGAAGAAAGCCAGAAAATATAAAAAAACTGAGCAAGTGAGAGGGTTACACATCCATCTCCTCACTTATTGGCCAAGGTGATGGTCAGACACACACCCGTCTCCTCACTTACTGGTCAGGGTGATGGTGTGATACACACCTATCTCCTCATTTACTGGTCAGGGTGATGATCAGACACACACCCATCTCCTTACATCTTGGTCAAGGTGATGGTCAGACACACACTTATCTCACTTATTGATCAGAGTTATGGTCAGAACAGACTCAGTGGTAGTGATTCCATTCTCACATCATTGACAACATTCGGCTTCAAAGACCAGGTCACCTTAAGAAAACCAACACTCCACAAAACTTGAGGCTGACCACACTATTATATAACTTCCAAAGTGCATCATCATGGAGTCACAAACCTATGGGTATCATGGCCTAGTTGAGTTGACACAAAACCTTGCCCCTTGGCTTCATTACTGCCCGGCATTCATTGATGTGCATAGTAGTGAGAGTACATTTTTTAAACTTATGGACATTAATAGTATAATGTCAAGTAATGAGATAGTAAGAGAGGAGTAAATGCACTGAGGGTAGGTCACAGAAGCAGAGACCAGATCTATCATAGATTGGTAGAAAATTCTTGTTGTAGTTATGTGCCATTGAGTCAGTCACCTGTGACCCATATGTACTCTGAATGCTGCCCTGTGCTGAGCCAGTCTCACTACTTCTGACACTTCAGAACCCATTGCCCCAGTCACTGTATCAATCCATCTCATCTGAAGTCTCCCTCTCCTGCTTTGTCCCTCCACCCTTCCAAGCATGATGTCCTTCTCCAAAGACTGGTCTCTCCTGGCCACATGCCCAAAGTATGTGAGACAGAGCTTCAAAATCCTAGCCTCCAAGGAGAAACTTGGTTTCACCTTCCCCACAACAGGCCTATTTGTTTTCTTAGCCATCTATGATATGTTCAAGACTTCTTCTCCAGTACCACAATTCAAAGGTATTGATTCTTCTACTGTCATCCTTAGTCATTTGTCCAGCTCTCTGATGTATAGCAAGTAACTAAGAAGACCACGGCCTGGATTCAGCAGGCCTTAGTCTTTAGACTGTCACTGTGGCTTTTCATTACTCTGCAGAGGTCCCTGACAGCAAATTTTCCCAGTGCAAATGATCTTTAGATTTCCTGACTGCTGGTGCCAAGATTATTGATCGTGGAGCCAAGCAAGTAGTAGTTGTTAACAACCTCAATCTCTTCTCCATCTATCATGATGCTGCGAATTGGCCCAGTGGTGAGAATCTTTGTCTTCCTGAGGTTAAGCTTCTATCCATATTGAACACTATAGTCCTTGACCTTTTGCAGCAAGTGATTTGGGTCTTCTTCAGTTTCAGAGAGCAAGGTTGTATCATCTGCGTAACGCAGGTTGTAGATGAGTGTCCCTCTAATCCTGATGACACATTTCTCCTCATAAAGCCCTGCTTCCTGAATGATCTGTTCTGCATATAGATTGAAAAGGTGTGGAGATAAGATGCATCCCTGGCACACTTCTTTCCTGATTTTGAACCATGTAGTGTTTCCCTGCTCTGTTCTGAGGACTGCGTCCCTCTCCAAGTATAGGCTTCGTATACTCACAATCAAGTGTTCTGGGAATCCCATTTTCCTGAAAGTTAACTTCAATTTGTTGTGATTCACCCAGTCAAATGTCTTTGCATCATCAATAAAACACAAACAGACATTCTTCTGGTATTCTTTGCTTTCTGCCAAGATCCATCTGGCATTGGCAAAAATGTCTAGTGCCATGACCTCTTGTAAACCCAGCTTGTATTTCAGACAGTTCTCTGTCAATGTACTGTTCTAGTTGTTTCTGGATGATCTCTAGCAGGATTTTGCTAGTGAGTGATACTAGTAATATAATAATTTCCACACTCTGGCGGGTCACCTTTTTTTGGAATGGGAATAAACATGGATCTCTTTCAGTCATTTGGCCAAGGAGTTGTCCTCCAGATTTCGTGGCACAACTTGGTAAGAACATACAGAGACTTTTATTTTATTCTAAATGTAAAGTGAAGTCATTGGAGAACTTTATACTTCAAACTCACAGAAACAGGCTTAACTTTTTTTTTTTTTTTAGAAAACTGATGACAGAAAAGAGCAAAGCAAAGGGAGGTAAAAATGAGTTGGGAAATGCTTTTTGAAAGTTTTAAAACTTTCCTTTTTTTGTTAAATTTTATTAGTTTTAATGAACATTTACAGAGATTTTGGGTTTTCATTCATTCATTGTTGCACTGTTTTCTCCACCGTCCTCCACAGTTCGTTCTTCTTCCCCCACCCCCCATGTCTGTTTTAATTGTCCAATTGCCACAGTGCTTGTCAAAGCCAGTTCTGATTAATC
>NW_006400015.1:3634122-3667637 GCF_000299155.1 Elephantulus edwardii
GAAAGGGTGTTGGATTTTATCAAAGGCTTTTTCTGCATCAATTGATAGGACCACTTTCTAAATGACTTGGGTTATAGGGGGAGCAGTGGGGCTGGATATGTGGGTTAAGTGTAATTTGGAGAATTGAACAACAGAACTAGCTGTGGGTGGGAATAATAGACATCTAGATTTAGGCCTTCAGTAATTT
The DNA here is from genome assembly GCF_000299155.1 of Elephantulus edwardii. Classification (NCBI taxonomy): domain Eukaryota; kingdom Metazoa; phylum Chordata; class Mammalia; order Macroscelidea; family Macroscelididae; genus Elephantulus; species Elephantulus edwardii. The sequence continues at coordinate 3,634,310 of NW_006400015.1, forward strand.
GAGGTGCAGGGTCAAAGTCAAATCATTGCTATTGACTTAGAACCTACTCATCACTGACCTCCAGCAGGTTTTCAGAAGTTATACACTACACAGGGTAAGACTGCCCATCCTTCTCCCATGGAGCAGTAGGTGGGATAGAATGACCACGGCGGTGTGGTGTTTAAGCTAGCAGTGAAGCTCCCTACAGAATAGGACTAGGAGAAAATGTAACTTCTGAAAAGAGTAACAGTAGAAGGTTGTGTTCTTATTTTCCTATTGATTATTTCCTTTGTTTTCTTTATAATCATAAATTTGAAATGCTTAAGAAATCAATGACACTGTATAATAAATGAGGAAACAAAGCAGAAACACGGAACATATTAGGCTGGTTAATTAGAATGTTTCACAAAAGTATTATTCTAAACTTTCAAGCAGAGAAATCAGACTCATGGCATATTTGGTTGTATTTAATACTTAATTTCTTTAATTATAAAAAATTTAAAATATTGTAAAAAAATATAGGCTCTGTCAAAGAGAAAACATAAACCTGGATGTCCAATAAGAAATCAATAGTATATTTTTCCAAATTGTTGCTATATTTGAATAATAGTTGTATTAACAGATCTTCCTTGTATGTGTATGGATAACATCATATCACTCACAACATTGCACTTTAGAATAGAAATTGACATTGTCTTTTTAACTATGAATGCAATACCCTTCTTACTCTGTTTTATTTCTGGAATAGTATACAATGTAATTGTCTGATCCTTATGAGTCAAAGTCAGTCTACCTCTATAATGCCTTTATAATATCAGTATTCGTGAGTTCCATTTCATTTTCCACAACTTTTAGTTTTATAACATTTATACTTCATATATCCCATGTCCATCCTATATAGACCATTTCAAATATATTTTTTTATTTAAATACAAAGAATGCCACTGAAAATCTTTCAGCAATAGCATATTAAGGGTATATTGTTGCTGTTAATTTTAGGTACCATCAAGTTGAGTACAATTCCTAATAATCCTATGAACAAAAGATCTGAACTCAGTCCTGTCTTGCACCATCCTCACACTTCCTGACACACAAGAGCTCATTGCTGCAGTCACCGTGTCGTCTTCTCCTTCACTGATCCTCTACCATTCCTAATGTCACATTCCTCTCCAAGGAATAGCACCTCCTAGCAATATGTCCAAAGGATGTGAGGCGAAGCCTTGTCATTCTTGCTTCCAAAGAGCACTCCGTCTGCACCATCTCCAAGGTGTATCTGTTCATTCTCTTGGCCATCCATAGGATGTTCAGTACTCTTCTCCAGCATTATTCACTGTCCAGGTCTTGGATACATAGCTAGTAATCAGAAAGACCATGGCCTGAATCAGACGCACCTTAGTCCTCAAACTATCACTACTCCTCAATAATTTGGAAATGTTCCTAACTACAGATTTTGCCACTGCAATATGTCTCCTTATTTCCTGACTCCTCATACATATTATGGATATATAGAAGCTCATATTAAAAGGAAATTTGTAAGGTTTTGTTTAAGCAACAGGGAAAATAATACTATACTAAGAAGAAAATTTACAAAGTTACAGGATTGTTATTTTTTGGATATCTTAATTTATTCAAATTGAGTTTAAAAAATGGAAAGTTAGTAACTGGATTTATGGATGATAATTTTAAAGTGTGGCAGAAAGTTCAAGAAAAAAACATTACCTAATGAGAAATTGTAGTCTCTGGGTGGACAAGTAAGGAGATTTCCTGCTAATCAAAAGGTCAGGAGCTCAAATCTACATAGATGAACCTCAGAACAAAGCCCTGGCAATCTATTGTCAAACACTCTGCCCTGCAAAACCTATGGAACATAGATCTGTCATATGTGACATCATCTTGAGTCAGAATTATCTCTATGGCAAAGTCTTTGCTAGTTTAAAGAGGAACTAATAAAGAAGTCCAGCGGTGGAACTCCAAATTACTCTGAAGTTTTAAAAACAGGTGGATGAAAAGGAGCTAACCAAGGAGCCCGATGAGATGGAAGGAAAACCAGAAGGCAGAGGTATCATAGAAGCCAAGAGAAAAGAGGCTTGTAAAAACAAGAAGAGCATGATCACCTAAATATAAATTTCTAGAAGAGAGAATAACACAAAGACCCAAATATGCCAATTTTTAAAAGTTTGGCAATATTTAAGTTGTACATTATATGATCCAATAAAGAAAAATTGGGAGAAATGTCTTAGCAATTCAAGACAGTAAAGAGAAGACATGTGAGCTTAGAAATGTGTGCAGGGCTCTTGATGGGAAAGCATGAAAGTTTGTTTCTTGTAACTGCATATCTCTCTCTCTCTCTCTCACACACACACACACATATTTTAGCTGAGTTTATGAAGCTCTCACAGCTAAATGTGAGAGTAGAAAATAGGTTTTGGAGGTTTGAGCAGATGGAAGAGATATAAAGGAATCATCTTGAGGAAAAGAACGTGAGCCTATTAGAGAAACATAGTTGGATTTGGGGCTGTATTAGATGCAAATTGAGAGTTGAGATGATTAACTTAGAGTGAAATCTCAGCTATGTGATTTTCCCAAGGTGAAGATAGAAAGAAGTATAGTAATGGTTTTCCAAGATTTGAGCTTTTATTAAAAAATAAAAGATGTAAGAAAACTAGAATTATCTGCAAGAGAATCATTTTAACTGTAAAAGTACTTAATTATTTTAAAGTGGAATTTGACAGTGAAAAAATACAGAGGGGAGTGGAAATTGGTAGGATCACAGGACGAAGAGCCTTGTAGCCCACTAGAAGGGCTGTGTGCAGAGCAGTATGGATACGGGAACCAGAGTGAGGTGCATATCAAGGGGGCCTGAGTGATTGTGGTGACTGAGGTAAGCATGGATATGATCATGGTAGGGTTAGTATCGATGTTTCTTTGAGAAATAAATGGAACGAGACATTGTCCTGGATAGAAGGGTTTTTGGTGATGCAACTTTTGCTGTTGCTAGATGCATCAAGTTGAGTATACTCATAGTGATCCTATGAACAAAAACAGACCTGAACCTTGTCCTGTCCTGTACCACCATCCCAATTGCTGACCAAGTCCAATGTCAGTCCCTGTGTCAATTCACCTTGGTGAAAGTCTTCCTCTCTTCCTCTGACCCTTTATCCCTCCCAGCATGATGTTTTCCCAAGGAATAAAGTCTCCTTACAACATGTATGAGACTGAGTTTCACCATCCTTGTCTTTAAGGAGCACCTTGGTTGGACTTCCTCCAGGACAGACTTGTTTGTCCAAGGGATATTCAATATTCCTCTGCAACACCACAGTTGAAAGGCATGGACTCCTGTTCTATCCCTCTTATTTACTGTCAAGCTTTCAAATGCATATAAAGCAATTGAAAAAGCATGGCTTGAATTGGACAGACTGAATCAGGTGTCAGTCTTTAAACTGACACCTGGTTCTTTAGTCTTTGGGAGAAGTCATTGACAATTGCTAATGGACAACCCTCCTTCAGGCTTGGTGAACACCAAGACATAGGTCAAAAGACAAAATCAATTCTTGAGAGAGCTCCACTATTGTTCCAAAGTTGCATTTTCAACTTGACAATGGAAATAAAATTAATTAGAAAGTTATATAATTCTAATTGCTATGTTTCTCTGTACTTTATTGAATGAATTGTAGCCAGTACCAGACAAGAAAGGAAATGAAGCTTTTATAGGTTTTCTTCAGGAGAATAATATCTAGGCTGTAAAAAGAGAAGATTCTGTTGACTTTAATGTTCCTTTTCATATTTAAATTTAATTGTCAACAATATATTTTATCAAAAAGAAACTGAGGTATAGGACACAAAATAATTTGCTTCCCATTTTTCAAGAATTTAGTTTAGAAGCAGACATAGAGATTACTACATTGAAGGCCTACATTGTAAGCACTTACTCCAAATAAAGTGAGATAAATAAAAGACAAAGAACATTCATTTGGCTGCCTATAACATTTCCGGTAATGAAATATTCAATTAAAAAAATTATGAGCCTTTAAGGAAGATAGTTCTTAGGCAAATTGAACTGAAATAGAAATTTGTAACCACAACCCCATAACCATCACGTAAGACTATTAATTGGAACGATTTTCACACAACCTTAGGCTGAACACTCTCATTAAGAAGGAGCCTGTGGGGAGCAGTGCCCAGTATCAAATTTGGAAAATGTTCTTGGACTCTACATTTTGAGCCATGGGATTCAGAATCGCTTCAGAGACACCACTGACAGCAATGCTTATGGCTATGAACTGCTTAGAGCTGGAGGAGGTCTGGATAGATACCATGTCCAGCGGTCTGCCTGTCTCAAAACGCTTAAAGGTCTTCAAGATGGGAAATTAGGTGTTGCGTTCTAAACACATTCCTTATGTACCTGCTATTTTTTAAAAATTATTAAGTAGGAAAATGGTAAATTATAATATATTGAAATAGATAATACTCTTATGACACAGAGGGTAAGGGGTGGTGGTGTCAACATAGAAGTACCTAGATGGAATCCACAGGTTGCTCTATGAGTAAAGGATGGGGTCTCCTCCCATGTGGTTTAGAACCTCTGTGAACCTTCTGGAGAAACAGCTATGAGGCAGTTCCTCTTGGTGGCCCATCACAACTATCTCTATCTCTCTCTCTATCTCTAGCTCTGTCTCTCTATCTCTATATCTCTATAGCGAGAATATATATATATATATATTCTCAGTTCTTCTGTCAACCTTACAAGACTGACTTGTTTGCTCACTTGCCATGTCCTTTTCACTTGTGGAATAGAGGAATGTTCTTCCTGTTCTGTGACTTTGGGTTGTTTGTGTGTCTTGTTGCCACGAACAACACTCTTGGTACTAACGGTCAAAAAATCAAAAGACAAATAGTATTAGGAAAATCTGCTGTCAGGGACCTCTCCAGAATGCTAAAGCACAACAGTGTCAGTCTAGAGACTAAGGTTTGCCTTATGTAGGCATTGTCTTTACAATTACTTGCTATGCATCAGATTGATGGACAGTGACTCAAGATGACAGAAGAAGAATTGATGCTTTTGAGTTGTGGTGCTGGAGAAGAATATTGAACATCCATGGACTGTCAAGAGGACAAATATGTCAGTACTGAATAGGGTGAAAGTGGGTTGCTTCTTGGAGGCTAGGATTTTGAAGCTCCTTCTCACTTTGGACATGTGGCCAGGAGGGACTAGTCCTTGGAGAAGGACATCATGCTTGAAAGGGTGGAGGGACAGCTGGGGAAAGGAAGACTCCAGATGAGATAGACTGACACAGTAACTGGGGTAATGGGGGTAGGTATGTTGGAGGCAGTGAGATTGGCACAGGATAGGGTCGCAAGAGACTCTCCAGCACACAACAATAACATGAGTTTCTGGCCTCCTTTATGTACTTCCAATGATTTCCTTTCACCCAGTATTATAAAAAGAATTTCCTATACCATTTTTCTCAGATTCTGTCAAATAGAAATCTCTGAGATGAAAGAATGGGCATGAAGATGCCGCCGGCAAAAGAACACTTGCTGGAGTAAAGACCCACTGACAGACTGCTCAGAATCAAAGGATCCTTTTTCTATTTTATTCCTTGGGCTTCTCCAAAACCCACCTGGCAAAATTTTATTTTTTTAATGAAAATATTCTAAAGGTAGGATAATAGCTTATGCTGTCATTGTCTCTATTAATGACAAAGTTATATTGTTTACGTCTGTATATTTTCTTACCATGAATTATTGAACACTATAACACACGCATGAGTCCAGAAAGTCTGTTTCTTACAAGTCCTTCTACAGTGTTCTTTCCCTTTGGCTGCGGTTTGTATTTTAACCTGAAAGAAATTAAATGCGTTTTCTTACTTGTGAGGAATAAAATTCTCCTGACAATCACTTTGAACCACAGGACACAAGTTGGTATGAAAGGTAGGATTTACACAGCTTCCCCTGGCAATCTTATCTCCCCAAGGCTAGAGGCGGACTTCTTAGAAGACATCCCAGGGAATGATGTTTTATTGCTGCCAGGAGCTCAAACTAAATGTATATTGATCTTCAATATTTGTTTACACATGCAGTCTATAAATATTATGAGAATTATAGGTTCTGTTTTAAAAATGTCTCATTATTCACCAACTATTTGCTCAGGTTCACCACTGTAGTAGGAAATTCTAATATTTTCTAGATTTTTATGTTCCCAAAGACTATAATAATTGCCCTTTAGTCCATGAATTGTCTCACCTGTGAATTTGGTAAATAACTCCTTTTTCACATTCGTGAGGATTGCATTGGGTGAAATAAGTATAAATTTGGTACATAGATGAAGAATGCTCAGGATAGCTTTTAATAAAGAGAAAGTTTAGACACAATTGTTTTACCTTTCTCTTTTAGGTTTTGGGGGGCTTGTTGTTTTTAAGGCATAGGGAAGAGTTGAAAGTTCTCAAATGTAATTCTGAAAATTGGAAAACAGAAACCACCCATTTAACATCCGCTTTCTAAATATTGGAGTCATGAGTCAGAACAGCAAGTTCAAGTGCAATTCACATGAATGGAATAAATTGTGCCTTTACTCACCTTCTGCAGGGCCATGAGCAAGAGATCTGACCAGGTGGGGCCTTCTTAGCAGCTCCTTTCCATCAAGAAGTAGCACTGGAAGCTTAGATGGCATGCAGGGCAGGTGAGGGCCATCCTCTTACCATCTCGGAGCCCAAAGTCTTTTGTCACGTTAAGGCCCTGGGACCAGAGAGGAGAGTCAGGAGGAAGAAGGTTCTGGGTCAGCAGACAGAAAATGCCTTCAAGCCTCCTCCTCTAATCAAGACTTCTTTTTGGAGACACCTTGGAAATAAATGTCTACGCTCCAGAGCCCTCCAAACGGAGACACCTGGGTTAGGAAGGAAAATATGTCAAAGAGCCTGATTGACTAGATCGCCCGCGTATGACTGACACCCTCTCCACAAACTGGACCAGCAGTCCAGCATCACATGTGGTGTGGGCATAACAGGCCTCCCCTCCCTCTAGCTCTAATCATCCTGGGCAGGCAAAGCCCTGTCGTTGGCAGTGGTGGTGCCTGGGCAATCACCGGTAGAGTTTTGTTCTAGACCGAGACTCCTTAGCATTTTTAACACAAAATCACAAGCTGAAGTTCTACCCACTGTGGAATTGACCCTGCCTCAAGATGAAACTCAGTACAGCACAATGAGACACTGCCTGCTCTTACCCCATTCTTAGGATCTCAGGCCTATCAACGGTCACTGGCCCAAGCAATGCATTTAACCAGGAAATGTGTTTTGGACAAGCCTGTGGAATAACATAGAAAGGAGATGTTTTCACTGTGAACAGGCTGTTGGCTGATCTTCACCCTGACAAATGTTCTTCATGTCCATTTTACCATCTCAGAGATTTATATATGACGGAATCTGGAAAAAAAATATAGAAAGTTATTTTTATTACACTGAATGAAATCACTGTACGTTTCTAAACTAATGTACTCTACTTTGCCAAACATGTCCACATGTATAGTCACCATTTATGTTTCTTATAAAAGTTACTTGCAATGAGTAAATGATTGCACCAGAATTCCATCATCCTACCTCCAGCCTCATTTCTGTCACCAAGACTGTGTCTCCAGACTACTGATAATTCTTTATTTCCAACTTCTGCATTCCAGTCACCCATTTTGACTACTGTATCCTGGTTGTATGTTTGATTGATTTCTGACTGCCACCGTTGGTAGAAGTTCTCTATTTCCTCCTCTCTGGCTCTGGTTGTTGGTGAATAAATTTGAATAATAGTGGTATTAACAGGTCTTTTCTCTGTTTATGGACAGTATCCTGTCACTCACAACATTATATTTCAGGATGGATCTAGAAATGGTCTTTATTTATTTATTTTTTTTTAGAAATGGTCTTTTTAACTATGAATGTGACCCTATTTTTTCTTACCTGAGTCTACCACTGTGTCAACTTCTCTATAAATGATACAGGGCAAAGCAGTTATGGGAGCTTGGCCATCTTGGACAATAGTCCACCAGCTCCATCACCCAATGAATCTCCTTCCTCTTAAAAACTCAGGTGTTTGGGTAACTCTCTCCATCAGATGTCGTCTTCTGCAACAAGTATAGCAATAACATGTGTATGCACTTGCAGCATATTGCTCTGGTGACTTTACATGTAACATTCCATTTGTATGCCAGATATGCATGATATATTATTATGTAAGTTGATCAACTAAGAAAATGTGATTAAGTAATTTACCCAAGTTTTTAATATAGAAGGGGGTTAGAAATAGTCTAATTCTAAATAAATGTAATCTTACTACACCATTAACTATCAATATCAGAGATAAAGCTTTATCAAAACTTCATTACTTTAATATTAATACATATGTGATGGACTTCATATAGAACATATAATACATAACATATATAACACAATATAGCATATTCCTTTTCACTGAATTACATAGAGGTGAATTATTGTAATATGTATTACTACAAAAATATAGATGTTTATAAAAGTGGAATCTTGCAAATGCAAGAAAGGAAGAACAAACTATCTAATGAGAATATTGGAGGAAAATTTCCCTGTAAATAGCAAAGTCTACAACATAAAAGGGTACACTTCACGAACTAGGTAAAATGAAGTAAAGATATACTGGTCTATTCTTGATTGCTATTGAGTCGAGCCCGACTCATAGCGACCCTATGAACAAAAGGCCTGAAGTCTTTCTATAACTATCGTGGTTTCTCAAAGTTCATAGTTTCCAGAGGCATATTGTTTAGGAAGTGGATGCCACTCCCGCTTCCAAATACTGGTCAAGATATTATTTTCATTTAAAATGTACAGAAATAAAAACACAGACTTCAACTCCATCATTTATCCTTCGCTCTGTTGGGGGGTGTGGTATCGATTCCTGCTGGTCATCTGAGTCAAGGCACCCTGTAGTGCCTCAGGCCCAGTGGGTTAACACTCCCAGCATTGTGAGCAGGCAGTATAGACAGCAGTCGCCACCACTGTACTCTTTCTTAGTGATTTCTGCCAATTTGGCCTGCTGGAAGGAGAGTGTGTGTTCTAAGCTGTCACTGAAATCTCTTGTGTTGTGAGCTGTGCTGCTTTGTAGTTTTTCTGAGTATCACTGATAATTTGCTAACGTTTAGTCAACCTAAGTTAGTAGTCTTGACAATTCATGGAGTTTAAATATAGAACAGAATTGTAACTCTCATTTACAAGCTCATAGACATGGGGACATCCTGTGCTGGAGAAGTGCTGGGATCGGGCGGTCGTTCATGAGGGAACATAGTCATTTGGAAGCTTGCCCTGGGTGCTAGCCTGGAGACCCAGCCTTTACACTGCCTGTCTCCACTCTGATTTATAGAGGACACAGGGGAAAGATGACATCCAGGGCATGAGCAAGTTTCACTGGTTCTCCCCTGAAGGAGCAATCGTTGAAAAAGAGGGGCAGGGAATAACCCTTCAGTGGTGCTGAGTCTTCTGAACAGCAGATGACTCAGTGGAACTCTCAGAGAGCTCTGCATTCCTCATATAAGAGGAAACACCACAGTACCTTGTGGCACAGTGAAGGAGTTAATTCAACTCCACCTTAACCTGGGATATCCAAACCCTTTAAACCCACCCTGGAGGAAGATTTCATGTAAGGCTTTATGGAAACAGAAACGAATAGGTAGGATCAGAATACTCTGCTCCCAGAAGACTATCAAATGACAAAATTTGAAAAGATGTTTCAGGGAAAGGGGAGGGAGGGGATGGCTGAAGCTAAACAGAATTCGACACTATAGGAACTTGGAAATTTTATTAAAAATAAATTTATTACCAAAAAAAACCCATTATTTTTACATTTCTATAAAATACCATTGAGCTCTGGTGACCTAGTGGCAAGAAACTGCACTGCAATCCCAAAGGCGTGCAGTTCTAATCCAGCAGCTGCTCCGCAGGAGAAAGATGGACAGTCTCCTCCCATGTGATTAACTGCCCCTGGAATTCCTTTGGAGGGTCAACTATGGGTCAGTTCTAACTCTACAGTACACAACAACAACAACAGTATGACATCTACTGAAATGCACTGTTTAGCCAATCTTCAAGGACTTAAATTTGAGTGTCAAATATATACTCGGAACCCACTTACATATTGCAGTGGTAGCCCTTTAAGCATGTAAGGTGTTCTTTAACGGAAGAGGAACAAGGATCCCTTACCATAATCATGAAAATAATTGGCTTTATTTGAATTCACCATTGTCATGTAAATTAGTGTGTATGGATGCACTAAGCAAGAAATAATAATTTAAGATTAAGTTGTTTGGTATATACAAATTATCTTGACAAAATGGGATGGCATACATCTCACCTTCCAGTTAATACAGCCTGATGGAAAGTAAACCAAGGTCTTCAGAAACTTGCACCTGTTGAGTGAAATGAGGGTTACATTTACTATTGCTCCACTTAATGGAGCAATTTGACTTTTTCTGAAAGCAGGAGAGAAGGAACAGTGATTTGGTGAATCACTGCAGCCTCGAAGTGTGCCCTCTCTCATTCATTAAGTTCTTACTGTCCAATGTTATTGAAGTGACATACTCCATTTAACCAACAACTGGTAATCATTGTGATATTACAGATCTGGCTACTGTATTATGTTCTGTGTATTCCTGATTCATTGTCAAACTTTCAAATGCACATGAAACAACTGAAAATATCATGGTTTGGATCAGATGCAAGGGACACCTTTGAACATTAAAGAAGTCCTCGATAGCACATTTTCCTGAGGCAATATCTGCAGGACTAATTCCTAATGATAATAAAGGTAAAACTTACCTACAATTTATTTCCATGTTTCTAATTAATTTTTCCTACCAAGAATGATGATATGGCACAAGTTCTCTGTTGGTGCTGTAAAGTGTCCACAAGTCAAATTTGACTTAGAATGGCCCATGTGACAGACGAAGGCTGAAAAAAAAAAACTGCTCTACAAGGAAATGAAGAAACTCAGGCACCCAGGCTCCAGTGAGGGCTGGCTGATCTCCATGCTCCTGTGTGGTTGGACTTTATGGACTGACTGTAGCACCTCACAGGCAGCCTGATCCTCCTCAAGGAGAAAGTCACTGCGATTTCACCCTGTTTGGGCTGATGAGTCCAGCTGTGCTTTAAGATGGCTGTGTCCCACTAATTTCCTAAAGAGAAAGCCTCCCTTTCAGAACCTACTGGGAAAGCAGGGTTCCCTGAGTCATTATGTGCCATCAAGTCAACCGTGACTCAAAGCCACCCTGTGAACAACAGATCTGAACCTTGCCCCCCACGACCTTTATTTTTATAAAAAGGATGAAAGCAAAAAAGCATGTATTAGTGATAAGACACGCGAGAGAAGTCATGTGATTTTGTATCATTAAAAAGTGATGGTTCCCTCTCTCCCAAGGGGCAGGTTAGGTTATTGCAAATATATAGGAAAACAAGTAAAAAAAAAAAAAAAAAAGTGATGGTTCCTGAATGTGGACAAAACAAATAAGGAAACAGAAAAGTGTGGAAAACAGCAGTAATGTTTTTCCTAAGGAAAAAAATATATACCACAAATATTTTCTACTAATCCCTGCTTTGTTTTATGAAACAGTATCATTTCCCTGGCAGGTCTTAAAAACTCAGTAACTACTTCCACTTGTGCTGCCTCCAGGATGTGACAATAACACAGATGTCAGAGTAGAACCACTCTGTTGTCTTTCATGGAAGTGAGGTTTTGTCTGAAATTTTAAAGGAAGATCAGCAGATTTTATTGCAAGATGCATCTGGGGAGACTTAAACGTCCAATATGATGGTTGCAAGTCATATACAGTACCACCACTTGCATTTTTGTTGTTGTTCAGTGCTGTTGAGTCGCAGGCAACTCAAAGCAACCCTATGAAGGAGAGTCCTTAATGCTTGGGTGTCTTTCCGGAGGCAAGCTATTACGGAAGTGGATGCCACTCCTGCTTCCAAGCTTGTTTTAATCAAGGAGCTTCACCCCACACTGTCCACCTTGGGTAACCAACTTTTAACGCATTTGACACATCAGTATCACAGTGTTCAGCCTCACAGCAACCACAAGTTACCTCTGCATGGCAAGTGGACACACCAGGGCTATACGACTTAGAGGAATGCTTGAACAAAAACGATGCAAGACAGGCTCAAGGGCCGTGGATTAAAAGTCACCCACCTTTGGCTTGGTAGTATTGCTTTCTGTCCAGCGGGCCAACTGATCTCTCTCAGAGTTGGGTACAGAAGCAAATTCTAGTTACAACTTCTCGTACAGCCCGTCATCTGAGGAGGGACACTGGAACTGTCCACACATCTTACCTCCAAATGTCCTTTGTCTTTGAGCACAGGAAGAGGTAGAATTCATTGGTAGGGCTTCTTCTAATCTCTCTGCCATCTCCAGCTATTTCAGTCACATTAACCCTTCTCTTTGTAGCTCAGTAACATTCACATCACCATCTCTCATCACTGAATAGTTGTCTATAGACTCAAAACTTAAAAGCAAGGGCAGAGATAAAAATCATTGTTCTTCCAAATCTGGAAACAACTTGCCAAGTATATTGAAGTGCTCACACTGATTACTCAAGTTGTTGTTCCAAATTGTGAAAAAGGAAATTACTGGTTGCCTCATCTTTCAACCCGTCTGTGGAGAAATAAACTGAATATACTGATGGGAAGATGCTAAGATATTCTCATTTGGTTTTAGGGTGGGGATTTCTTACATGTTAAATAGTCATTTTCTCTTTGCATGCATATAGTTTCATCTCTAATCTGCACTGTAAGCCATTTTCAGAATTATTCTAAAATTTCCTTATGTTTTAAATACTAATTTGAAAATCAAATCTAACATTTTAATAAGATAAAAGCTAAATCAATATCCTTCACTTATTCTAAAGGTGTCAATATATGTTGTTACTGTTGTTAGGTGTCCTTAAGTTGGGTGCAACTCGTAGTGACCTTATGTACAACAGACCTGACCCTTGCACTATCCTGTGCCATCCTCACTGTCTTGGATTCACTTGAGACCATTGTTGCCGTCCCTGTGTTCATTCACCTCCCTGGAGATCTTCCTCTCTTTTGTCAACTCTTCACCTTTCCAAGCAGGTTCTTTTTTTCCAAGGTATAGCCTCTCTTAGCAACATGACAGAAGTATGAGAGATGAAGCTTTGCTATCTTTGCCTCCAAGAAGAACTCTGATTGTCCTCCTGTTATTTGAGTATTAAAGTGCCAGACCTGTGTTACATTTCCATAATAAATGAGTTTACATATGGGTCCTAATTTATGTCCTCAGAAAGTTATAAAAAAGGTATAGAATGCCATATGAAAGCAGAATGGGTAATATTAATCCCATTTTACAGATAAACAAACTAATACCTAGAAGAATTTGAGGATAACTTCTAATAATCATATATAGTGAGAATAAGTGAAATAAAATGTTATAAATTCATGGCTAAGATGTCAGAATAATTTATATATTCTTTGATAACTTCATTACTACCATGTAACAACTGACTCATAGCTGATCCCTCTCTGGGTTCAACCAGGTAAGGAAATGCTTTTGAAATGCCTACGTATCAACCAGGTAAGAGAATGCTTCTGAAGTGCTTGGGTTTCAACCAGGTAAGTGCAGGTTTGGTCTGTTTTCAAAGAAAGGAAGAGTAGACTACTTCTTTGAAGGCAGAAAAGTGATGGCTCTTAAAACATTTTAGAAAAGTCATCTTAAAAAGTTGATGAAGTAAAACAACTATGAGATACCATCTCACCCCAGTGAGAATTGCAAAATTAACTGAACAGCAAGCAACAAATGCTGGCAAGGTTGTGGAGAAACTGGAACTCTTATTCACTGTTGGTGGAAGTGTAAAATGGTGCAACCACTGTGGAAGGCAGTATGGAGCTTTCTCAAAAAGTTGCAAATAGCGATACCATTTGACCCAGCAATTCCACTACTGGGAATATATCCCAAAGAGACCATAACTGACATCCAAGCAGATATATGCACACCCATGTTTATCGCAGCTTTGTTCACAATAGGAAGGAGTTGGAAACAGCCTAAGTGCCTATCAACAAATGAATGGATAGAGAAGCTGTGGTATATTCACACATTGGAATACTATGCTGCATTAAAAAACAAGGAACTCATGCAATATTATTCAAAATGGGTGACTCTGGAGGACATTATGCTGAGTGAAGTATCTCTGTCACAAAAGGACAAAAACTGCATAGTTCCAATGTAAAACAGGACTGACCTTGGGGTTGGGGAGAGACTGAGAAGGATGAGTTCAACAACGTATACTGCATTGAAACAGATAAGGGAGAAAACTGTTTAAAAGGGATATGTGATTAAGTATTTTTGTCATGACAGGAGTCTAGAGCGAAGGCTACATGGTGAAATGGACCTGGGGGAGGGTTTGTAAAACAGTGAAAGAATTTTTCTTTTACTTTTCCAAGAGGGTAGTGTACTAAGGGGGAGGGTTGGGAGGGAAGAAAAGTGCAACAATGAATGAATGGAAATCCAAAGTCTCTGTAAATTTTTACTGAAGTTAATAATTAATTTAAATTAAAGAAAAAAAGGGGGGGAAGTGGATGAAGGAGGCCTTTGGGCATATCTGCAATTTCCATAGCCTTCCTGTATGTGGAAATGTACATAAAATGCATGCCTTTAAAGAAACGTCTAATTTTTTGCTCAACCTCTATGTCAGTGAATTTTAATTTACATCTTCCAAGACTTACTCAGGGATAACAACTCCAAACATACTATAGATTGGGAAACATGAGGAGAAAGAGTGTGTGTCTCATCTTGGGAGACAGAATTTTTTTCCCATCCTATGTGCCCTCTCCCTAAGTTAAGCAAATGTGTTATGCCAGGGTGTAGGGCAAGAAGAGACGGTGTGTTCATAGTTTATGCTGAGGACAGAGGGGTTTTGGGGTTTGGGTTAAAAAAATTCTTTTAATTGGTTTGCTTTAAAAGTTTCTATTCATTCTCATTGTGTTTCATGCAATCATTCTCATGAATTATGTTTTATAAAATTAATCATCACTGGACCTTGCAGATCATTACCCTGTCTTTTTGCATGGATCGTTCCTATTTCTCTCACCCCCAACAAATTGCACAAAGATGTCCTTTAATAGTTTATTAGTTACAATCATCAAAGAGCCAGGGAGCTCTGGTCGCCTAGTGGTAAGAAGTGCTGCCAAGACAAAGGTCCATGGTTTCAATCCACCAGCTGCTCCACTGTAAAAAGATGGGCATTCTCTTCCCAGGTGAGTTGCCATCTCTGAAAACTGACTAAAGGGTCAGCTATGAGTTAGTTCCTACTTGGTGACAAATAACATCAAGGGTCAAGGCTCCTCCATAAAGCCCTGGAAATTCCTAGAGTGTTTCATTGGACCAAAGCTTGCTAGTAATTATGAGCAGGACTTGCCTTCCAGATTTCCATCACGTGAGAGCAAACCGATTGCCATTGAGTTGATTCTGACTCTTGGTATTGCTTGCTGGCAGGTGAAACTGTGCTGCTATGGGTTTTCAATGCATTCTTTTCCTGAACTAATTACCACATCTTTTTCTGAGCTGCTTTTAGGAGGTTTTGAACCTTCTGTTAGAAGCTAAGCTTGTTAAACTTTTACACTAACCAGATATGTGATAAGAATATTACAGGTAATTCACATATACCCATGGGGAACGGGGACAGTTTATTGTGCTACACAGAGCTTTGCTCCCTTCAAGGAGAGAAATCCAAAACCATCTCATGTATATGAGGAAAATATCCAGAGAGCAGAGGTTAGAGTATAGAATCTATAAAGAATCTAAGATGATTTCAAACAAAGAATTTCCTTTTGAAAAAAATATACTGAAGTGACTAGAAGTTTTTTTTAGGCAAGTATTTCACATCTTCAGAGTACAGGAAAATATAATCCTTACATTAAAGAAGAAGATTTTGTGTAACTGAGAAGAAAGGAAGATGAAAAAAGCAAAAGCAAAAGAAAATGGTGCTGTGAATAAGACAAAATAGGACTCTAGAGAAAAGAAAAACCATGAGGAGAGAGTGAAGAATTTACAGAGGGAAAACATAAAGAGAGGAGTAAGTAAAAAAAGTAGACATTGATACCTATAAATATTAGGTATTCCTGAAGGAGAAAACAAAAAAAAAATAATTCAATAACTTTAAGTAAAAGAAAAATGTAATAAACTTTACAAAAAGTTACTATACAGAGATTTGTAAGGCTCAGTCTATTCTAGTCATAGAGTAGAGAAACTTGTGTGTAGATATTTCATGAGATTTTAAGGATAAAACAGAGCTGCCATGCAAGGATTAGATAATACAATATTCTGCAAAAGAATTCATTAAAATTCATTGAAATGTCTCCTATGTTGACGCCTTTGAGCTGTGGTGCTGGAGAAGAGTATTGAATGTACCATGGACTGCCAAGAAAACAAACAGATTCATCCTAGAGAGGGTTAAACCAGGCTACTTCTTGGAGGCAAGGATTCTGGGGCTTCATCTGACATACTTTGGACATGTTGCAAGGTCTTTGGAGAGGGACATCATGCTGGGTAGAGTAGAGGGACAGCGCAGGAGGGGAAGACCCTCTATAAGGTGGATTGATTCAGTGACTGGGGTAATCGGGATGGGTGTGTCAGAGGCAATGCAATTGGCACAGGATAGAGCAGGGTTTAGGGCTGTTGTACATAGGGTCGCTATGAGTCGCAAACGACGGCACATAACAGCAACAACAACATGTTGGCCCTATAATATCAAGGCAGTTCAGCAACACAGCAATACTTAATAGAATTTTTTTAACAATATGTAGTGTTTTGGTGAGCATTTACTCATGAGTTTCTCACTCAGCAGTTCTTGAACACATTGGCAGGGATTGTGGACCACTCACTTCTCTTCCTGGCATCCAGCCTGCTTTCCCCATTTCTGCCCCTCTATTTCCCTGCTTTTTGTGCCTTCTCATCTTTTGTTTAGGAAAATGTTGCCCATTTAGTCTTGTATACGGATTATTCAGTATATCATACTCCTCACTGATATCACTGTTTATTTTATAGGTGAGTCTATTATTTGGCTAAAAGTTGGTCTCACGACGTGGCTAAAATCTTCCTATCACATTCATTAAAGAATTTTGTTTTTTGGAAGCTTGTTAACTAATAACTGTGGATCTCTAGTGGGTAGAATGTGGGGAGGGAAGCAAATACAGAAAGTGATTAGGAAAAAGAATAGATTCAACAACTGAACATCTTGATGAAGTAGTTTTGCCTGGTGGAATTAGGAATGGAGAGCTTGAGTTGAAGTTGCCAGAAAAAAGAAAGTTTATATGAGGAGGAGAGTAAGTTTTAGTGTTGGGTAATTTATTTTTTAGAAAGAACCCCCGGAGAAATACCTGTTTGTTTATTTAAGGAGCCCTGGTGGTACAGTGATTAGGCATTCAGCTGTTAATGGAAATGTTGGAGATTTAAACCTACCAGTCACTTGTTATGTGCTGTCGAGTCGCTTGCGACTCACAGCGACCCTATGTACAATAGCCCTAAAGTCTGCTCTGTCCTGTGCCAATCACATTGTCTCTGACACTCCCATCCTGATTACCCCAGTCACGGAATCAATCCACCTCATATAGAGGGCCCTCCCCTCCTGTGCTGTCCCTCCACCCTCCCAAGCATGATGTCCTTCTCCAAGGACCAGTATCTCCTCACAACATGTCCAAAGTATTTTAGACGGAGCCTCAGAATCTTTGCCTCTAAGGAGCCACCCAGTTTAACCCTCTCCAGGCTGGATCTGTTTGTTTTTCTAGCAGTCCATGGTACACTTAATACTCTTCTCTGGCACGACAGCTCAAAGGCATCAATTCTCCCGCTATCCTCCTTGGTCATTGTCCAACTCTCTGATGCATAACAAGTGAAAGCAAAGACCATGGCCTGTATTAGACGCACCTTAGTCTCCAGAGAGACACCATTGTTCTTCAGTACTTTGGAGAGGTCCCTAACAGCAGATTTTCCCATGGCAATACACCTTTTAATTTCCTGGCTGCTGGTGCCAAGAGGGTTGACTGTGGAGCCAAGCAAACTAAAGCTGTGAACAATCTCAATCTCTTCACCATCCATCCTGATGCTGCCAGTTGGTCCAGTGGTGAGACTTCTTGTCTTCTTGACATTGAGCCTCAATCCATATTGGAGGCTACAGTCCTTGACCCTCTGCAGCAAGTGCTTCAGGTCTTCTTCAGTTTCAGCAAGCAGGGTTGTGTCATCTGCATAACACAGATTGTTGATAGATCTTCCACCAATCCTGATGCTGCATTTCTCCTCATAGAGTCCAACCTCCTAGATAATCTGTTCTACATACAGAACAAGTTGAAAAGGTATGGAGACAGGACACATCCCTGGCATCCCTTCTGATTTATGAACATGCAGTGTTTCCTTGCTCTGTTCTGACAAATGCTTTTTGGTCCAAGTATAGGTTTCACATTAGAACGATCAAATGTTCTGGGATTTCCACTCTTCTCAGAGTCAGCCATAGTTTGTTATGATTCACACAGTCAAACGTCTTTGCATAGTCAATGAAACACAAATAGACATTCCTCTGGTATTCCCTACTTTCAGCTAAAATCCATGTAACATTAGCTACAATATCCCTAGTACCATGACAGACCTCTTCTAAACCCAGCCTGGACTTCTGGCAGTTCTCTGCTGATGTGCTGTTCCCGTCATTTTTGGATAATCTTCAGTAGAATCTTGCTTGCATGTGAAATCAATTATATTGGTCTATAGTTTCCACACTCTATTGGGCCACCCTTATTTGGGATGGGAACAAATATTGATCTCTTCCAGTCAGTTGGGCAAGTGGTTGTTCTCCAGATTTCTTGGCACAACTTGGTGAGCACATCCAGGTCAGAATCTCTTAGCTGAAATATGTCAACTAGAACATTTCATTACGATAGGAAAATCTGGTGGATTAGTCGAAAGAAATTGCACTACCAACAAACAAAGGTATGCAGTTCAAATCCACCAGCTGCTCCTTGGAAGAAAGATGAACAATTTCTCTCTTGCATCTTACTGTTCCTGAAAACCTGCTGAAGGGTCAACTATGAGTCAGTTCTGATTCGATGGTGTACTACCACACAACAACTTCTTGTTGTTGTTAAGTTACCCACCTTTGGCCTGGTAGCATCGCTTTCTGTCCACTGAGCCAGCTGATCTCTCTATGACAACATCATATTATAACTGTAATAAGTATTTAATTGGCAGTCCTGTTTCACATAGCCATCACTGTGAGTCATGTATTTTTTTCACCATATCTATTCAATCTATTTACTCAGCTGGACTATATGCAGAAGACTATGGCATTAGGTTTGGAGGGGGATTTATCAACAACTTGCAATATTCAGATATATGCATTTGCTTGCAGAAAATTTACTGATGAAGCTCAACAAAAATATAGCATTTTGTATACCTCAACACAAGAAAGCAAATTTCCTCACAACTGGACTAATAAACATTATCTGGATAAATGACCGAAATATTGAAATACCAAGGATTTCATTTTCCTTGGCCCCACAATAAACAGTTAAGTGGAAGTCAGGAACTCATATGCGTTCTGTTACTAATCTGTCAAATCTATTGCTAAGGATCTCTTGAAAGTGCTAAAAACCCAAGATAAAGATTACGGTATGCTGGACCCATGACATAATATTTTCAATTTCCTCATAAGCACAGCAAAGTTAGATGAGGAATAAGGGAGACTGAAGGAGGTTTGAGCCTTTAAATTGTGGTTTTGGTGATGAATATTGTATACTGTTGATTTGTTTTCAGCAAATTTCAGGTCTTTGATCAGGAAGAAGGTCAATGAAAAAAGGCTACAGTCTTCACAGAGATGCACTGAGACAGTGAGAACAGTGGAGATTGTAACAATGAGGACTGCAGGGTTTATTCCACAATACCTAGAATCACTGTTAGTTGGAGATACCTTGACTGCATCTTGGAACAACTTGAACTTGCTCCTGTCTTCACTCTCCACACACCTTCCCCTTATATTACTCCTCGTCATGCATCTGTCACCATCTAACGTAAGATTTACTTATATAGACTATCTGACTACAACAATCCCTTCCTGCTAATAGGGATGTTTACCTAGTAGATGACTGTGATAATATTTGAAGCAAACAATGTCCAGCACTTTGCTGAAACCTCCAAATAACAGTTGAATTTAAAAAACACAAACGGTTTCTGAGGAGTCAATGTCAGCTCATGACCCCAGATGTGTCATTGTAGAACTTCCCTCCACAAACATGACTGATCTTTTGGAAGTAGATGTATGTGAACTACCAAACTCTGTTCCTCACAAGAATTCCAATTGCTGAGTAAATCTATTTAATATACCCATAGAGCTAAAATACATGGAACAAAGATGAATCAGTCTAATCTTTAGTAGAAAGAAATAAGGGAAGGGGACTACACACTTTCACAGCTAATGGCTGCTTAAAATAAAATGGAAGAATACATTTCATTAAATAATTAATCATAAGAAGAATCAATGAGTTAAATTTCTCTATTAAATATCGGGTAAAAAACTAATTAATAATATAGTTACTTTTAAAATAACAATCTCCTCCTGTGCGAATAACTACCTCTGAAACCCATCAGAGGGTCAGCTGTGAGTTAATTCCAACAGACTCTGTCCGTGTCCCATTAAGGTAGTTCAGTGACGACAGGTGGGCTCTCAACAGAAAAGTCAGTGGTTTGGACCCGCTTATCAGAATAAGAGTGGAGAAAGTCTATTTTCACAAATATTCCCGCCCTGGGGACTTTATAGGTCATATCCTGTCCTATAGGATCACTCTTAATTGGAATCTGCCTGTGTCCAATTGACACTGATTATAAAAATGTATCACCAGGCATTAAAAAAATGAATGTGTAAGTAAGTGGAAGCTAATGGCCAGACACAATGCTTTCTTTGTGGAAAGAACAGACTAGTGGGAATTGAGAAATAAGACTGAATTATGAACTCATGTGCCAGTGTGTTCATACCCAACTACACCAGAACTGGAGGAAAAATGCTAAATGAAGGTTGACAAAGCTAAATATCAGTACTGAAAGAATAGTATGGCACAAAGACAAGCAATTGTGTGAGTTTAGCTTTGCCACTGTCTGAGAGAAAATAAATGTCCTATAACGTTGTCTTATTGTTGTCTGAGGAAGGCTCGCTTGGGTGTTAGGACAGCTCATGTTTCTTGTGCAATGGACTGTGAACTTCAGTATGTATATTATGCAAATCTGCTGGGGCAGACAAAGCAGCTTCTGTTTATAAATAATGCAGGTTAATGAAATATATCAAATGGTAAATTAGATAAAGTTTTTCTTGAATAATAACGCCAGGGCACTAAAGCCTTTTTAACATTTAAGTACAGAGAAAACAGATGCCTCTCAACATCAAGGACACAGGCAGCATTTTTTTATGTCTTCTATTGAGTTTAATGACCCAGTGTCTTTACATCAATTACACATTTGGGCACTCTATTTCCCTTCCCTAGATGATGTTCCTCCATAAGTATTAGATATAAATATTTAAAGATAATTTGTTAAAAATTGGATGTCTCATGGAAAATTGTTAATGAAACCTTTATGATTTTTAGAAATTATAGATACTTGTCTTTTTATGGTTCAACCTTTAGGTCGCCAGCCAAGTACTTAAAGGCTGTATCTCCTTGTCTTCTGGAGAAGCCATGGCTGGTTTATATGAGAGAGAAAGCAAAGGCGTAAACACACAAGGAATAAAATCTGTTTTAATTTTGGAAATAACCACAAAAATAGAGGAAATGGAGGAAAGAATTGAGTGTTTCTTACTTCTAACAGCCCATAAGACTCACACAGGGGCTTTCAAAACAGAAGATTAGCAAGATCATGGTGATCTGTAAGAATATGCGTCTGCAGTTAAGATACATGGAGACCAGAAGGGATTACTGTAGTGGGAAGGAAGGAAGGAAGGAGGGAGGGAGGGAGGAAGAAAGAAATTCAACTTTTAGTCTACCACCACAGTCTACCATCTGACTTTGCTTTTTTTTAAAAAAAAAAAAATTCGTTTGCTTACAAAGTTTGTATACATAGTATTCCACACTTTTCTTCATTCACATTATATATCATACAATCTTTCCCATGTATTATGTCATAAAATTAATCACCGATGGACCTTGCCCATCATTACCCTGCCTTTTCAGGTCTCTGTCTATACTCTGGCTTTTCTTAGCCATTATTTCTCATCATCTGAAGGCTCAGACTTCCCCTTAAAATCTTTTGTATTTAGAGAAATATGAAAGCCAGTTGCTTTACTCCTTATGTCATAATTCCCTCATTTTAGATCGCTATTTTTTTTTTTAATTTGTCCAATCTTATGAAAACAGTACTCTCAGGAAACAAGCATGTATTATTTTCTCTGAAGAACCTTCTGTTACAGTTGAATCCTCAACTATTAACAAAGGTCTAATGAGCAAACCATCAGGGAACAACATCTAACCCTAGCTTTCAGAATTAAACCTCTTCTCTTCATCTGATTGGGTTCTAGTCAACACGTCCTCTGCCATCTGTGACTAGGTCCAAATGGGCATTAACCTCAAGTGAGGAGTTCATGTATCTTCCTGTTTTAGACCAACTGGTCACCTTACTCAACTTTAGCCCCACCTGGGCCAAGTCAGTACCACAGGGACTCCCTGCTCCACAAACCAGTAACCCTTACTTTATTTATCCATTCTAGGTAGACAGTGCTGAAGGAACAAGTTCAAACTCAGCATGTTTCTTTATTACTCCATATCTCCTGTTTCCACTCAGCAAGTGTACCCAAGTGGTGAGCATGAGTTGAACATACTCAACAGCTTCCTTTTGCCTCACCTTCATGGCAGTGGTCACCCTTTGCTGCTTGTCTGCTTTGAAATGTAACTCTTCTCATAGTATTGGGTGGGGTTTAATCTTTCTGAGGCAAAGCCCCTCACTTTGTGTCAAATTATTCTACTACTGTAAGCATTGTTCTAGGGCAAGTTCATTCTCTTTATTTAATACCCAATTACTATATAACTAGCTTACATTTTTTCCTCTAATTACAATATGGCCTGTCAAAAACCTTAATCATCTTTCAGTAGAACTTAGTTTTAAACACCCATCATATTTATTTCAAAATATATCTCAGCATTATGACATAGCAAAAGAAAAAACACCTATGAAATAAAAAAAATAAACCCCATTATTATCTATCAAATACATCAAAGTAAACAAAGTTTCACACATTTCATCTAAAACCATTAAATAAATCTTGGCTTCACTTTCTGGCCTCTGGCATTTAGCTGAAAAAAGGTATTCCCTTGCTCTAAGTCTCTCCTGAGGTATTAGTTTAATATGACATTTCCTCACTGCATGATCCATTTATTCATTCCTTTGACCTCGACCACTACTTCTCCTTCCTCCCATTTATCATTTATTTTTACCCAAACCTTTCCCCTTTGGGAAGGAACATCAGGGTCAGATTCTTTTCCAACCCAAACTGCAGGTAACAAGACCAGTGTGGCACGTGCTTCACCTTTAATCCATTCTCATTCATGTTGGGTAAGTTACATAGGTGCAATACCAGTGGGCTGTCTTGTCCACGTGGCAGAACAGCACTGTTTACAGACAACACTAGTTTTGCAAGATGAAGGGAAGATACAATCCACCCCATCAGACCTCTGGGAAGTCTTATATATAGCATTAAGGGTATTGTTACAGTTGTTTGCCCAGAAATCTCTCCTATTTCTGGTACTCTTAGCTGTATGCCTGGATGTGGGAGTACAGCATTTGACAGGAGGAAAACAATTTCAGGAGAAGTGGGGAAGAAATGTATAGTAGCACCAGCATCTTTCCCTACTCCACCTTCTCCAGATATCCCTTTAAAAATGGGAACCTATCCAGTGGTGAACTCCTTTCAACTCCTCTCATACTGAGTGTGAGCACACACTCTTTTTTTTTATTATATTTTATTAATTTTCATAAACATTTATGAGCCAGCTCCTCATACCTTTACCTTCTCATGCTTTAGATTAAAAAAAAATGTTCCAATTGCCTATTCCAATTCTCTATCAGACCATTATTGTGAGGGTGATAGTGGTGGCTGTTGATTGCCATGGCTGATAGTGACCCTGTGAACAAAAGACCTGAAGCCTTTCTAGAGCCATTTCTCAAAGTTAATAGAGCTACCACAGGGATGTTGTTTAGGAAGTGGATATCACTCCTGCTTCCAAACCTGTCTTAAGCTGGGAGCTCCACCAAACACTGTCCACCAAGTAACAGTTATGCCATTGACACCCCAGTGGCACAAGGTTCAACATCACAGCAGCCCCAGGTTACCTCAGTACAGCACGTTGACAGAAGAGTGCTGTACCACTTAGAAGAATGCTCTTCCAAAATATAACAACCAACTTTTAATTACTGTTGCAGACCAAGGGTAAAGTGCTTTTATAATTATTAATAATGAGGCAGACAACCAACAATGAGATAGAACAGAGAGCATAAAAACAGGGGGCCAACAGTTCTTGACTGAAGGACCTTATTCCAGTTTCCCTGTATCTTTTTTGAAAATTATCAGGAAGTAAATCACAAACAGAATTCAATGCAAATGAAGCCAAGCTCTTTCTATTGAAAACCACCTGCTTCATTTAGGAGGGAGGAGTCAGCAAATACAATGCAAGAATTTGATAAGCTTTAAGGATTGCTTTGGTGCCTCAGGGTGAATTCCAGCTTGAATCCACTTCCCCCACATTCTGAAATAGTATTCAGTTTATTACAAATATTTAGTGTTGGCTTTCCATAAATTACAAAGTCCCTTGGAGGTCTTGTTAACTTTAAACAAGAGACTTAAATAGAAAACAACCCATATAGCATGTTGTTATTGTTGTTATGTGCCATTGAGTTGCCTGAAACCTATAACAATCCTATGTCTCACAGCTCTGAACCCTTCCTTGTCCTGAGCCAGTTTCAATAATTGAAACACACCAATCCTCAATTGCCCCAGATGTTGTATCAATCCATCTTCAAGGTCATTTGGCATGCAGGGCTTTATATGAGGAGCAATGTGGCATCAAGATTGGCAGAAGACTCATTAACAACCTACCATATGCAAATGACACAATCTTGCTTGCTGAAACGGAAGACCTAAAGTACTTGCCGCAGAACGTCAAGGCCTGTAGTCTTCAATATGAATTGAAGGTAAACATCAAGAAGACAAAGATTCTCACCACTGGGCCAATTGACATTGATGGCACCATGGATGGATGGAGAAGAGATTGAAGCTGTTAGCAATTACAGCTTGCTTGGCTCAACAATCAACACTCTTAACACCAGCAGTCAGGAAATCTAAAGATGGATTGCATTGGGAAAAATCTGCTGCCAGGGACCTCTCCAGAGTTCTGAAAAACAACGATGTCAGTCTAGAGACAAAGGTGCTCCTAATCCAGGCCATGGTCTTCACAATTACTTGTAATGCCTCAGAGAGCTGGACAATGACTAAGGACGACAGAAGCTGAATCAATGCCTTTGAGTTGTGGTGTTGGAGAAGAGCCTTGAACCGACCGTGGACTGTCAAGAAAACAAATAGGTGTGGCGTGGAGAGGGTTAAACAAAGTCTCTCCTTGGAGGCTAGGATTTTGAAGCTCTGCCTCACTTATTTTTGGCATGTGACCAGGAGAGATCATCCTTGGAGAAGGACATCACTCTCAGGGTGGTAGGTAGCATGATCTGTCCATTTAATATGATGTTTCTTGGCTTGTTGCTGCTCTCTGTAGGCTGTAAAGTGCATTCCCTGGTGTGAGGAGATACAACTTGGTGACCCAAACTGGTATGGTATTTGTTCCAGTCCTTTAATAGTATTTTTTGGCATTGACATCTGTTACTGGATATTCAAACCCCAGTCTATTCCTGTGAGAATCCATTTGAAGCCACCTGGTGCCACAGGTGTCGTTGGTCCAATATAATTGACTTGCCACCTATGTGCAGGGTCTTCCCCCCTCCAGGGAATCTGTCCTTTGTCCATCTGTAATCTCTGTGTCTCTTGTTAGCAAGCGGTGCAATCTCTATTTGCATTTTGTACCTCAGACAGGAAAAGAACATGTCTAGTTTCAGCCCATCTCTGCATAGCTGCCATACCCCTGTGTCCATCTATTTGATGGACCCAGTTGGACACCTCAAGGGAGTGTGCCAGTATGTCCACCTGCTGATTTCAATAACCTTCTGATCCTGGCAAGGAGATCTTCTGATATGCAATGACATGCCAACTCCATTGCACCTCTTAAATTCCAAGAGTGCTTTCCATCGGTCCATGTTTCACACTGTTATTATCTCTTTAAATAGCCCAATTTTCAATGGCCCATTTGCCAGACCATATGGCTAAGCCATTAGCCACTGCCCGTGAGTTAGTAAAATTCCAAACATAGGAGCTTTGACCATTGCTTAACTCCTCAAGCCAGTGCTAGGGACAGCATACCTTATGTACAGCAGCTCTGAACCCTGCCCTGTCTTACGCCAGTCTCACTAATTCCAACACACCAACCCCCATTGCCCCATTTACTGTATCACTTTGTCTTATCTGGAGTTTTCCTTTCCTGTTCTGTCCCTCTACCCTTCCAAGCTTGATGTACTTCTTCAAAGACTAATTTCTCCTGGCTAACAGTTCAGCGTATTGTGCAGATCTGTTCTTCCCTTCCTCAATCTGGATCTTGCCACATCATGGGAACTGCCATCTGTGAACCAATCAGCCCCTTTCAGATCAGCAAGAAGTTGTTCACAGGGCGCTGTCCATGTGGTGATGGGCTCTGGCAGCTTCTCTGGAGGTTCTAGGGTAGGAAAAATGGGGAATGAGGCTACTTGATCATAGATACGGTGTGTGCCTCCCTGCATTCTCCCAGTAACTTGTTCCTGGATAAACCACTTCCATTTTATCACAGAGCTCTTTTGGGGCCCACCTCCTTTATTAGAGTGTTTCTCCTGCATCACCCATGGCATGATGGTTATTTCAGGTCTCATAATAATCTTATTTCCTTTGATGATTGAAAAAATCTCAGTCAATGCTCAAATGGTGTATATCAAGCAGCAGCATCAGGAGATTCCCTTGCTCAGAATCCTAGTGGTCACTGCAGGGCAGCCCTCTCAGGTCTTTTTACCATAAGTGCAGATACCTCAAGAATCATACCTAAATGTGGATCATAAGGGCCCAAAGACAAGGTGAGTGAACTCCTTTCTATATTTCCACCACAGCCTGCTGTTGCTTGAGTCCCCATTCAAACAGTTTTGAGTAACTTGATGGATGGGATGTTATTCCAAGACTTGGTATATGGGTCCTTCATATCCAAATAGATCAATCCAAATCCAAATCAGCCTATCCAACATCAAGCCTCCTGTCTAATCTGAAGAGTAGGTAGTGATCGCAGTTCTTAGTTGCCTATATTACTTCAAATTAACCCCCTGTGTGGGCTCAGGCAATTCTAATGGCTTGCATTTAGGATATCTCATCAACACTGGCCTTAGGGAAGACTTGTAAGTTCTCAGTTTTACAATATCCGTTAGAGAGAATGTTCCCCATTTCAACACAGTTTCTATAACAATAGTACATTCAGGTAAAGGAGATGTATCTACTTCGTACAACGTTCATTTATATTTTCCATTTCTCATCCAGACTTTCACTCTAGTTCCATTAATCACTACAGTTCCATACCCTCCTACTACTACTTTAGTGTTTTTCAAGATCTTATCAATAGGTTTGGGAATTAAAGTACATTGGGCTCCTGTGTTTAAAAACCCCAAGAATGTTTCTTCTGAACCCTGAGGCCATTTTACCATCCCAAGTGCATATGGTGCTACATTCCCTGCCGGCAAGGAGCCAGAAGACCCTGGCCCACTCGTCAATCCATATCTCCATTAAATAGCTGAACTTCTGCATCAAAAGATTCTGCCTAGGTTCCCCCATCTTTATTTACCTCGTGAGTGGGATAAATAGAACGGATTTGTTTAGACCTTCTGGCTGTTGGTGGAACAGGGAGAATATTCACTGGCCCAGCCAACCTCCCGTGGTGCTGCCTTAGAATCTTCATCTCAACTTCTTCAATGTCTGCTATATTCATCCCATTCCTGAGTAACCATATAAAAATCTCTATCCTACTAGAGTAAATCTCTTACCCATAGTCTCCTCTTGCTTGCCTACAAATGGCCTTGATGTTCCTTGTATCCTTAAAGCCCATAATGGGAAGTCTTTTCAAAAGAGTGGTTAGAGCTTTTTCAGTTGCTGTCTTATTCTCCAGTAGCAAAGCTACCTAAGATTGCCATGATTGGTGAGGCCATGTTATTATCATCTGTTCCATGGCCTCTATAAGGTCATGTTCATTGGATGAATGTCCTCACTGCCGTAAAGCCAGTCCAGCATTCCTTCCATGTTTAGAACATCAACTGCTTCCTCTGTAGTATTACAACTGTTATGTAGATGAGGAGAAACTTCATTTCCCTAGGAGTGATAAACAAGCTTAATCACATCTTTGGAAGCAGGGGTGGCATCCACTTCCTAAATAGCATGTCTCCGGAAACTCTATGAACTTTGATAAATGTCGATAGCCATAGAGGGGCTTCAGGCCTTTTGTTCATAGGGTCACTGAGTCATGCACAACTGGAAGGCAATCAACAACAACAAACACATCTTTAATCCACCCCAGCAAGCTAATCCTCCCTTCTGGGATAATCTGTCCGTGACTGTATTTTCTAATGCTATTTCTCTCCGTTTTACAGATAATTGTGGGTCTAGCATTAACGCATACATGTTCATCCATTTTTTGGCACACGGAAACACAGATGTTGCCCCTAAATTTGTCACTCTTACAATTCATTTCATTATTGGTTCCTCAGGAAGCTGCCGATAATGATCTACAAACTTTACTCCATATCCCCTGGTTACAGTAATTCTTGATCCTCTCCATCTGCCTCCCAGGTGACTTCTGTGTTGTTGTTTATTTTCAATTTACATTGTGTGTCATATACTCATTCATATGTTGTTATGTGTCGTGAAGTCACCTGGGACTCATAACGACTATATGTTCAAAAGCCCTAAATCCTGCTCTATCCTGTGCCAAACTTATTGCCTCCGACACACCTACCCTCATTACCCCAGTCACTGAATCAATCCATCTCATCAAGGATTTTCCTTTCCTGTGCTGTCCTCTCAAGCATGACGTCCCTCTCCTAGGACTGATTCCACCTTGCAACATATTCAAAGTATGTCAAATGAAGCTTTAGAATCTTTGCCTTCAAGGAGCAGCCTGGCTTGACCTTCTCCAGGACGAGTTTGTTTGTTCTCCTAGCAGTCCATGGTATATTCAATACTCATTTCCATCACCACAGCTCAAAGGCATCAATTCTTCTATCATTCCTAGTCATCGTCCAGCTTTCTGATGCATAGCAAATAAATGGCCTATATCAGGCATACCTTAGTCTCCAGATGGATGTCATTGCTCTTCAGTACTTTGGAGAGGTCTCTAACAGCAGACTTCCCCAATGCAATTAGACTTTTCATTTCTTGGCTGCTGGTACCAAGAGTGTTGATTGTAGAGCCAAGCAGATTGAAGCTGTAAACAATCTCAATCTCTTCATCATCTATTATGATGCTACAAATCAGCCCATTGGTGAGAATCTTTGTTTTCTTTATGTTGAGCTTCAATCCATACTAAAGGCTGCAGTCCTTGACTCTCTGCAGCAAAAGCTTCAAATCCTCCTCAGTTTCAGCAAGCAGGGTTGTGTCATTTGCATAACACAAATTGTTGATTACTCTACCTTCAATCCTGATGCCACATTTCTCTTCATTCATATACATTGTACTATATAGAATTAATTCCTATTGTTCTATGTTTATTGTTTTTAATATAAAATTTTTATTCTTTAATGGTTTACTCACAAAGTTCATATATATTGTTTTTAGCAGCAGATCTTCCCATTTCCTTTACTCACCCCTCTTTCCACCCATCAAATTGTGCAACCCTATGATTAACTCTTTTATTCCCCTCACCCCCACCCATTCTCAACCCTCTGCTCCTGCCCTCCCCCCTTGGATCCTCATACATGGGACTGAGTTAGTTCACTTAGTATAATGCTGTCCAATCCCTCCCAAGCTAGGTAGTGATTTACAAAACCATTACTTCTGTGTGCTAAATAGTATTCCATCATGTGAATGAACCATAATTTCTCAATCTATTCATTTGCGGTTGGACATTTGGGACATTCTTGCAATGGTGAATACTGTTGCTCTGAACTTTGGTGTACAAATCTCCGTTTGTGCCTCAGTTCTCATTTTCTCAGGGTATATTCTAAGCAGTAGAATAAATGGGTCATATGGAATTTCCATGTTCAACTTTCTATGGAAAGATCAAACTGCTTTCCTGAGTGGATGTACCATTTTACAATCCCACCAACAATTTCTAGGAGTTCCTATCTTGCCACATCCTCTCCAACTTTTATTACTTGTTGTCTGGTTAAACATTGCCACTGCCAGTGGAGTGAGATGTTCTCATTGTGTTTTTTTTTTTCTCACTGTGGTTTTTATTTGCATTTATTTTATTGCCAGATTACTTTTTTGTAATCACAGGTTGAACAGGTATTTCTGGTTGCTCATTCTTTTCTTTGTATATGCTGCCACTCATGATAACAAAACCTAGGGACTTTAAGTTTTACTTTTTCTTTATCTTCCTATATTTCTGCCTGTATCCAACTAAGAAATTTCTCAGGAGTTAAGTCCACTAATTTCATATCCCATAAGTAGATTTTGCTCTTGGTAACTATCAGCAACATAAGAGCTGCATTTTTCCATGGATATTCCTTCTTCATCCACTAAGAGTCCAAAGGTTTCTTACTCTTTTTTTTTTTTAAATCCTATTTCTTTAAAGACATGTGTTATGGAGAGTCTGCACCTTCGTAGCAAATCCCACTATCCTAACACCAGTTGTTTTTGTAATTTGTCCTGCTAAAATTAGTAACAGGTTATTTATGAGAAACCCAAGTTCAGTGTATTCCAAAATGCTTAACCAGTTGTTAAAGCCCATACTTTCTAGTAATAACTCCCTCTGTGGCTCAGTTCCCCAATTCCTCTATGTCTGTGGGTTCAAAGATTTACTAGAAGGCCCTCCAGGGATTCAGATCCCTTAGAAGAATGACTCATATGATCATAGGTATGCAGCTGTGTATTTTGTAGAAACTTGTGAGCAATGGGACAGGCTGGGTGCAACAGGAAGCTTAAACACAGTCACACCAATCTTCCTGAGTTGGTGTTTTCTCACACCCTCTAGTGTGGAAAGTTCTCTCTTTATATTACTACTTCAGTTATTAATGATTAGCAAGACCACGCGTTTGCAGTTAAGCTAGCTTGAGACCAGAGGGTGATTATTTTAATAACCAAAAAATACCCCAAAAGAACAAGCCATTTTTAAGGCTGACACCACAGATGTTATATTACATGGCACTGTATTTATAAGTTTGTTTACTGCAGTGATATTTACAGTGAAGGAATTAGAAATATCTGAAGTCTCGATGAACAATTATTAAAATTTATGTGAGGATGTTTATATGTTGATTTTATATACAGGAAAAGGATCAGTGATATACTGAGAGCAGTAGGATTTGAAACTACCTGCCTAATTATCCCATTCTGTTTACTGTAAAATGGCAACAATAACTAAACATTCCCCTTTCTATTAGTTGGAAAACCATGAAAGACCGATGAAATACATTAAATGAAAGAAAATATGACTAACGATGATTATTAAGTACCTGTTTCTTTTCTTGAGTTTTCAAAATATTATGCAAATATGTCTATTTTAGAATCGGAAGAATTTTATTTCACATAAAAGAGAAGCAAAGTAGAAACATTGGGATCTTTTGGATGCCAGAGACCAGCTTGAAAAATTCACAGAACTCATGTAATTTGCTATACTGCATGGCTCTCAGTTTGTGTGGAGAAAGCATTGGAGAATAGCACAAATATATGATTTAAGAAGTAGAGGCAAGTGCTTTGTTTCTCCTAGTTTCTGACTTCTGCAATTCAGAGTTGTTACGTACAGACCCTATCATGATATAGTGACTGAAATACCTCTGGCATGGTGCTGAATTGCTCTTATTTTATTGGATTTCTTATTGTTGTTAAGTGCCTACACCTCAGAGTGACCCTATGAGTAACAGATCTGAACTCTGTCCTAAACCTATGCCATCCTCATCATCTCTGTCACACTTCAGTAAGCTCATGGCTGCAGTCACTGTATCAACCCATCTCATTGAAGGTCTTCCTCTCTTACACTGATCCCCCACCTTTCCAAGTATCATATCCTTTTCCAAAGAATAGCCCTGGTGTGTCCACTTGCCATACAGCAGTAACTTGTAGTTACTGTGAGGATGAACACTGTGACATTGATGTGTCAAATGTGTTAATGGTTACCCAATGTGGACAGTGTGGGGTGGAGCTCCCGATTAAGACAAGCTTAGAAGCAGGAGTCACATCCACTTCCACAATAGCTTGCCTCTGGAAACCCTATGAACCTGGAGAGATGATAAAAGACACACAAGCGTTGAGGACTCTCTTTCATAGGATCTCTATGAGTCGCTTGCGACTCAATGGCACTGAACAACAATACTGCTTAAGAACTTGCCCAGAGTATGTGAGATGAAGCATCACAAAATTCTCTAAGGAGGACTCTGGTGGCATGTTTTCCAAGATTTATCTGTTTATTCTTTTGTCAGTCTGTCAGATATCCAGTACTCTTCTCCCAAACTATAGCTCAAAGGCATCAATTCTTCCGCCATTCTTATTCATTGTCTAGCTCTCCGATGCATAATAAGTAATTGAAAAGATCAGGGTTTGAATCAGACATACTTTAGTTTTCAAGCTGTCAACATTGTTCCTCAGTACTTTGGAGAGGTCCTTAACAGCAGTCATTGCCAATGCAATACATATTTTGATTTCTTGACTGCTGGTGCCAAGGTTATTGATTAGGGACTCAAGGTGAAATCATGGATGGTTTCAGTATTTTCTAGTCAGCTTGGCTCCACATTCAACACTCTTGGCACCAGTAGCCAGGAAATTAAAAGATGTATTTCGATGGAAAAGTCTGTTGTTAGGGACCTCTCCAAAGTATTGAGAAACAAAGGTGTCTCTCTGGAGACTAAGGTGTGTCTGATACAGGTCACAATCTTTGCAATCATTTGTTATTCATCAGGTAGTTGGACAATGACTAGGGAGGATAGAAGGAGAATTGATGCCTTTGAGCTGTGGTGCTGGAGAAGAGTACTGAGAGTACCATGGACTGCTAAG
>NW_006400015.1:3668947-3669780 GCF_000299155.1 Elephantulus edwardii
CAAGAGTGTTGACTGTGGAGCCGAGCAAACTGAAGCTGTGAACAATCTCAATCTCTTCGCCATCCATCCTGATGCTGCCAATTGGTCCAGTGATGAGAATCTTTGTATTCTTGACATTGAGCTCCAGATTAAATAAAGAAATATGATAAAAGATGTAAAAGAGAGGTGGATTAAGAGAGAGAAAGGAAGAAGAAGAGGAAGAGTGGGAAGAACCTGGGAAGAAAGAGATAAAGACAAACATATTAAGATGTTTAATTATTGGTTGAAGGAATTGAAAGACTGCCATTCTAATTTGATTCTCAATTAATTTTAATAGCAAGAAAGAATAATACTAGAACTGTTTCATGTATGCAAAACTATACCAGTGTGGCTATGAGAGGGAAAATACACACAAACACTTTGTTGTTGTAGTTGCCTTTTTTAAAGAAGAAACAGCGTGAGTATAGCATCACTATCAATTTAGCTTTAGAAAAGCATGTGTACCTTCTGCTTACTTTTTTTTAATATATGTTATTGTTGTTGTTGTTATGTGCCATCGAGTCATTTGCAACTCATAGCGACCCTATCTACAAGAGTTCTAAACGCTGTTCTATCCTGTGCCAACATAGCCATCTTGAACACACTTATTCCCATCGCTCCAGTCACAGAATCGATCCATCTCACCAAAGGTCTTCCTCTCCTTCACCAACCCTCCACTCTGCCAAACATGATGTCCCTCTCCAAGGACCTCCTTGCAATATGCCCAAAGTATGTCAGACGAAGCTTCAGAATCCTTGACTCCAAGGAGCATTCCGGCTTCACCTTCTCCAGGACAAATGTGTTTGTTCTCCTAG
>NW_006400015.1:3673103-3673807 GCF_000299155.1 Elephantulus edwardii
GGGAAGGCCCTCTAGGAGATGGATTGATTCAATGACTGGGGTAATCCAGATGAGTGTGTCAGATATAGTGAGAATGCGACAGGACAGAACAGAGTATAGGGCAAATGACTTGATGGCACATAACAACAACAACAATTGTGATGTTGCTTATCGACCTGGTAATGGGGATTTTTGTTATTTTGATGTTGAGATATAATCTTTTCTAGGAAACTTTTCGAGTTCTCCTAACTTTCAACATGGCAAGATTTTGTCATCTACATAACATAGGTTCTTGATAAGTCTTCCTCATATTTTTGTATCACATTTTTCTTCCTAGGGTCTGACTTATGAAATTATTTGCTCAGCACATAGATTGAATCAGTATGGAGAAAGTATACAACCCTGATACACACCTTTATTGATTCTAAACCATACAAAATTCTCTTGCTCTGTTCAAACAACAGCTTCTTGGTCTTGCAGTATCTGAATTTCTGTAGGAATATCTTAATCTAGTATTCAGAGATTCAATAAATTTGGCATAGAGTGGAGATGTGTGTGTTTGTAAAAGGTAATGCTAACAGTGTCACCTGTCATACAGTGTTGGATGCTCAATTCCAAAGGGACATAGATTGTCCCAGCAATTCCACATTGTTGTTGTTGTTGTTATGTGCTGTCGAGTCATTTTCGACTCATAGCGACCCTATGCACAACAGCCCTAAACCCTG
>NW_006400015.1:3676342-3702510 GCF_000299155.1 Elephantulus edwardii
CCTAGTACCACGACCTCTTCTAAATCCAGCCTGTACATCTGGCAGTTCTCTGTTGACATATTGTTCCAAACGTTTTTGGATAATTTTCAGTAGAATCTTGTTTGCATGTGATATTAATGATATGGCTCGATAATTTCCACAGTCTGTTGGGTCACCTTTCTTTGGAATGGGAACAAATATCGATATCTTCCAGTCAGTGGGCCAGCTGGCTGTTCTCCACATTTCTGGGAACAACTTAGTGAGCACATCCAGTGCAGTGACTGTTGAAATATGTCAATTGGTATGCCGTCAACTCCTGGAGCCTTGGTTTTTGTCAATTCCTTCAGAGCAATTTGAACTTCCTCCTTCATCACCATAGGCTCTTGCTCATATGTCATTTCATGAAATTCTTCTGTGTCAGCCAATTTATTTTGATACAGTGACTCTGTGTATTCCTTCTATCTTCTCTTGATACTTCCTGAATCATTTAACATTCTACCCAAAGTATCCTTAAATATTGCTACCTGTGGCTTGAATTTGTTTTTCAGCTCCTTCAGCTTAAGAAACGCTGAGCGAGTTCAGCCCTTTTGCTTTTTCTGACTCCAGCTCTCTGCACATTTCATTATAGTATCTTGCTTTGTCATCCCGGGCTGCCTTTTGAAATTTTCTGTTTAGCTCTTTCATTTCTTGGTTTCTTCCTTTAGCTTTGGCTTCTTGGAGCTCTAATGCAATATTCAGAGTCTCATCTGAAATCCTTCTTAGTTTTTCTTCTTTTTCAGCCTTTGTAATGATCTTTTGCATTCTTCATGGACGATTTTCTTGAGATCCTCCCAGAGGTCATTTGGTCTACACTCATTGGTACTCAAGGCCTCATAGCAGCATGCTATGTTCAGAATCAGAATAATGAAAGTCCTGGTGGCTTGGGACTTAGACCATCACATCAGGGGCCAGTCAATGGGAGACGGGTATTGAATGCTGTAGGCAAAAGTAGGAAGGGATAGTGGTGGAGTAAGGAAGCATGGGTGGACAGCAACATTGAATCTATTGGTCATTGCTATAACTGGGCAATTGCCTTTCATCTGCTCTTTTTTGTAGAATGTTTGTCTGTCAGATACCATTATATATATTTAAAGATTGAGATACTAGGAAGAAGGATTGGCCATCCACTTCCGAAAAAACAGGCCTTTGAAAACTCTATGTATAATAGGGCACACTTAGACTATAGCTTGGACTCGCAGATATGGCAATTTAGACTGAGATCTTAGAAATGGAAATACAGAGAAGAAGGAACAGCTGTAAGCAGAAACTAGTGATTAGTATGTGGAATGTGAGAAGCATGAATGTAGGAAAATTGGACATTGTTAAGAAAGAAATGGCATACATAAATATTGACATACTAGGTACTGGCGAAATGAGATGGCTTGGCATGAGACATTTTTAATCACATGATTATATGATTTACTATGGCAGGAATGAAAAGGTGAGGAAGAATGGGGTTGGTTTCATAATTGAAAAAATCATTTCTAGATCCATCCTGAAATACAGTGTGGTGAGCGACAGGATAATATCCATACACATACAAGGAAATCCAGTGAATACCACTATAATTCAAATATATGCACCAACAACTAGAGCCAAGAGGAGGAAATAGAAGATTTCTACCAACTTTTGCAGTCAGAAGTTGATCAAACATGCAATCAAGATGCATTGATAATAATGGGCGACTGGAACACAAAAGTTGAGAACAGGGAAGAAGGATCAGTAGCTGGAAAATACGGGCTTGGTGAGAAATGAGGCTGGACATAGAATGATAGAGTTCTGCACATTCAATGATTTATTCATTGCAAATATCTTTTATAAGAAACATAAACGCAGGCTATACACATGGATCTCACCTGATGGCATGCATAGGAATCAAATAGTTTACATTTGTGGAAAGACTGGGTGGAGAAGCTCAATATCAGCAGTGAAAACCAGGCCAGGTGCTGATTGTGGGACAGACCATCAACTACTCATATACAAGTTCAAGCTGAAGTTGAGGAAAATTAAATCAAGTCCATGGAACCAAAATTTGATCTTAAGTCTATCCCACTCGAATTTCAAAACCATCTCAGGAACAGGTTTGAGGCCTTGAGCATCAATGAGCGTAGATCAAATGAGCTCTGGGAGGATATCAAGAAAATCTTCCATGAAGAATACAAAAGATCATTACATTTTATATATAGCAAAGGGAATTCTGTATTGTAAACAAGATCTAAAGTAAAGTGGAAATGCCTGATGTTTTCCAAAGGTCCAAAATATGATGTCAGGAAATCTTAACCTGATATACAGAAGAACATTGCATGAGGTATAGTTATATTTTTCACTACGTATTTTAGACAATATACTCCTGGTTACCACTAGGTATCTCATGTACTGCACATCAGAAAAAGTGAATGTCCACAAGTTCCACATCCTTCCAAAGACTCCTATAAATTAACAAGACGCATGACAGCTTTTCATCCATTTTTGAATGCTGGTCAAACTTCCTATTTAAGCACTCCCGTATATCCTCATGACACAGGATACTTTACTGATGACAGAAGCCATCTAATCGTCCACGTTTTCTATAACTTTTCCCCCTTACATATCAATTGCACTAATGATGTCATGCTAGATCTGCCAGGATTTCTACAGTTTGGGGCATAATCGGTCAAGCTAAAGAGAGCAGGTGGTACCACCACCCTTATGTCCATAGAAGCATATTCATTGCTATGAATTTTAGCAAGATTCAGTTGTGGTGGTTGCTGGTTGAAAATAAATTTAAATTAATATAATATTAGCATAGCATAGCATAGTATAATATAATAAAGCACCTTCAGTATGAAGTATAGTATAAAGGCAAGAGAACTTTAGGAACATCAGACGTGATAATGCTGTGGCTCCTAATAGTCTTGTCCATTGCATTTGAAGACTTCCTGAATCAGGACCAGTCAGTGGATGCTAACAGCAATAACGATTAGGGCAATGTGCCCATCCATGTATTTTCTTTATTCTCGTTTTTCAACAAGTACTAACAGTCTTTGAATGAACCAAATGATCCTGTAGCAGATAAGTAATCAGGCCAATGATAAAATTATGATCACTTTCAGGGAACCATCATAAACCAACACATGAAGACTTATATCAGGTATAACAAGGCCAAACAGAAAATGTGACTAGGGATATCTATCATCAGAGAGGTGACAAAAAAATGGAGCAGAATGTGGGTTTAGAGGAGACATTTGTGAACATCGTCCTTTAAAAAGAAACAACTTCCCACAGAACCTTCCCCATGAACATGACACTCGTGTACCTATGTCTTTCAGTGTTTTAAGGCCATCAGAAGTCTCCACAGTGAGGGGAAAGCCTTCATTTTATATTATAGGGACTATCTGAATTGCTAATCTTTGACAAAAAAATAAAATCCATTAAATAGGGGGAAAGACAGTTTCTTTGTCAAATGGTAATGGCAAAATTTTCTATGTATTCCTAAGAAACTTAAACAGGATCCATAGGTCGTACCATGCACAAAAACAAACTCAAGTTGGATCAAGGACTTTTGCATAGAAACAATTAGGACACATTTAGGAACCCTAATTGGTAACATCAGGTAACAACATGCCCTTAGAAAAATTCCTCATGCTGGGAAAGGTGCATGGTCAGAGAAAGAGAAGATGATCCTCAATGAACTGAGCTGACACAGTGACTCCAACAATGGACTTGGCCTAAAGGGTCAAGGCAGATCATG
This sequence comes from Elephantulus edwardii, assembly GCF_000299155.1. Taxonomy (NCBI): domain Eukaryota; kingdom Metazoa; phylum Chordata; class Mammalia; order Macroscelidea; family Macroscelididae; genus Elephantulus; species Elephantulus edwardii. The sequence continues at coordinate 3,680,091 of NW_006400015.1, forward strand.
GAGTCTGTCTTTCCAGAAAGCACACGGCCTTAATTTTGTGTTATTAGTCCAAGAAGGGTTAGATGCCAGTATTTGGATGGGTAGAGAACCTAGGTCTTGTTTCTCTAGCTGGGTCCAGTAAGGGGTGTTCATATAGTGTCTCCAGTGACTTGGAGAGATCTGGATAAACAGTTCCATGAAGGTCAGCCTGAACACCTTTCCTTTCTCCTCCTCACCCCTGAGAGGACCCTGTCATTCATCCCATGTGTCATTCCTCCCCTCCTCACCCCTCAGAGGACCCATCACTCCTCCCATGCGTCATTCCTCCCCCTTCCCCCACCTATGTAAGGACCCCGTCATTCCTCGCCTCTTCATCCCTAGAAGGACCCTGTCATTCCTCCCCTCCTCGTTCCTGGAAGGACCCTGTCATTTCTCACATCCTCACCCCTTGGAGGACTCCATCATTCCTCCCCTCCTCACTCCTTGGAGGACCCTGTCATTCCTCCCATGTGTCGGTCCTCCTCCTCACCCCTGGGAGGATCCCATCATTCCTCCCATGTGTCTTTCTTCCCCTCCTTACCTCTCAGAGGACCCCTATCAATCCTCCCAAGCACCACTCTGGATGGGGGCTCCAGTGACCTCACACCCCACCTGGCATTTTCACTTCTGGTGGCCAGTGGCCTCAGGGCATGAGGTCTTACTGTACCATGACTTGGGAAACAGCGCAAGAGCAAGACTTCAGAATAACAGGTTCTGTCTTTGCCTTTACCCAGAAGGTCCTGGGCTATCCTCCTGAGGCAGAAAGGGAAGAAGCTGGGGGAGGGGGGGGGGGAAATTGGTTTGAGCACCTCACAGATGTCTTTTCACTAGTGGAAGCAAGGAAAGTGCAGTTGTAATTTTTGGTTTTATTGTTAGGTCCATTGAGTCACCTATGATAGTACTATATTAAATGTTGTTACATAAAAAAGTATTGAGCCTGACTCGTATTTTTTAGTAGATGTTATGGTAAAGGCATGTGAAGGTTGGGATTAGATGTTTGGTTGGACTTGAGCAGAATTTCAGAGTTTATCATAGGTCCCATTTCTTGTACATTTGCCTGTGGGCGAGAACCAGTAATCATCTCAAACAAGCTCTAAATTTGGCAGCTTCCAAGAAAGATCAACATTTCCCTAGGCTAGTTACTGAGATATTTATGGATTAGAGGACCGTAACATATTTTACTGGGAGAGGTGGGAGCAAGGAAGATAAATGAATGAACACCGGAGAGGACTCTCTGTAATCTATGTTTGGAAAATGTTGTTTGACTTTCTGGATTCTGTCTTTTCCTTCTTCCAAGACCTAACTCAACCCCACATTGCTGCAGTTATGCTTGGATGTCTGAAATATGTTTTGCAACATCATCTGGTGAACATCGCTTCATAGTGTTAGAAACATTAGACCCTACTAACATGCTATATCAGGTCATTTGAATTGATGAATAAAAGATAATTTATCATCTTCAAGAAATTGAAATGAATCTTGGATACTCTATTTTATGACTTGTAAAGATGTGAGATTCCTTTGGGGAGTGAATAAGTACAATGCAGTTTCCTGTGTAAATCATTCAACTGTCAGAAAACTGCACGATCTATAGAACTCTATAGATTCATCAAAAATGAGAGGAGAGGCGGTGGGGAACTACACATCACACTCAACTCCTCTTTTACTGCATTCTAATCTTAAACCAGTTATGAGCTTGAAGACAGATGGCAATAGGCAATTAAAATGCTAGCAAAATTATGGAAGGTGAAAGACACTTCTCTCTGTCTGTTATGACAGACATGGGAAAATGTCTGCACACAGCTTGAAAGGAAATGAAGCAAAGGTGGGGACTAAAATAAAATCTGTACCAGGATAAAATTATACGTTCTACTGGGGCACACTCTTCCTTTGTGTTGCACATGAGAAAAGCACTGATATAAACCTAAGAATGTAAAAGGAGTCAAGGAAAATTTGTCACAGTAAAATGGATACATGTATTTCTGGATATTACACATGCAGCTTAGAAACATAACTTGATTACTTGTTTTTATTGCTTGGGATAAAGAAGACATCTATCAAAATGCAAGGAAAGTATTACAAAAACTTTCACTGCAGATTCATTAATGCCAACTTGGGAAAATACACTAGTGACTCCTATAAACAAAATAAAAAACAAAGTTGGGAAAGGAAGAGACAAGCTTTAGTTTCTACCTAAGATTTCTTCTCTTATCTTTGATTGAAACTTCTGTTTCTAGTCTGGTGAGTGTTGCCTTAATTTCCTCATTAATTTCAATAATCGTCTTTCATTTTCATAACCTAAAATATGAGAGACATTTCTTTCAATTCAATATTATTTTCTCTGCTTAATAGGAAGGTTGAACATTTCCTTTACACTTATTTATGCTCATTAATTATTTTTTACCTGCTCATAACCTTTGTCTATTTTAAAGTGGAGTTCTTATTTCTCTTCAGTATTGGGTTTTTTGGGGGGGATTTAAAGAAAATTTTTATTTTATATTCGTTTGCTGTGAAGAGTACGAGAGGGATATCTATCGGTGTTTCATTGTGTTTCAAGGCATTTGACTGTGTATATTACAACAAATTGTGGCTAACCTTAAGAAGAATGGGCATCCTAGAACATTTGATTTGTGCTTATGCGGAATCTATACTTGGACCAGAGAGTAGTCCTCAAAACAGAACACGGAAACACTGCGTGATTCAAAACAAGGAAAGGAGTCCGTCAGAGATGCATCCTATCTCCATACCTTTTCAGTCTATATGCAGAACAGATCATTCAGGAGGCTGGGCTTCATGAGGAGGAATGTGGCATAAGGATTGGAAGACTCATGGATACCCTACATTATGTAGATGACAACGTTGTTTGCTGACACTGAGGAGAACCTGAAGTGTTTGCTCCAGAAGGTCTAGGACTGTAGTCTTCAATATGAATTGCAGCTCAGCATCAAGAAGACAAAGATTCTCACCACTAGGCCAATTGGCAGAACCATGATTGATGGAAAAGAGATTGAGGTTATTAACAGTTACAGCTTGCTCAGCTGCTCAGTCAGCATTTTTGGCACCAGCAGTCAGGAAAACAAACAACAAATTGCATTAGTAAATCTGCTGTCAGGGACCTTTCCAGAGTACTGAGAAGCAACAATGCCGGTCTGAAGACTTAAGATGTGCCTGATCCAGTCATGGTCTTCGAAATTACTTGCTATGCATCAGAGAGCTGGATAATGTCTAAGGATAGAAGAAGAATTGATGCCATTGTGTTGTGGTGCTGGAAAAGAGTCTTGGGCATACCATGGGCTGCAAAAAAAAACACCCCAAAAACAAATAGGTCTGTCTTGGAAAGGGTGGAACCAAGTTTCTTCTTAGAGATTAGGATTTTGAAGCTCTGCCTCACATACTTTGGGCATGTGGCCAGAAGGAGCCAGTTCTTGGAGAAGGACATCATGCTTGGAAGGGTGAAGCAACAACATAGGAGAGGATGGCCCCAGATAAGATGGACTGATACCGAAACTAGGGAAATGGGGGTAGGTGTGTTGAGTCAGTGAAACTGGCTCAGTACAGGACCCACTTCAGAGCTATTGTATGTAGGGTTGCTATGAGTGACAGGTGACTTGCTGGCACATAACAACAACAACATTAGTTTGCTCACAAAGTTCATGACTATTGTATTTCACACTATGCTTCACTCATATTGTGATTCATACAGTCATCCTCCTTCATTATGTTGTACACAACTAATCACTATTACTCGGTCTTTCCAGATCCCTGCTAGGTCTTTCCCATTTCCTTTATACTCACTCTTCCTCCACTTACCAAATTGTGACTTCCCCCATATCCATCATCACCCCTTTGCTCCCACCCCCAACCATTCATGGATCCTCATATACATTTTACTAATTATCTTTCTATTTTCATATTAATGGACTTATACAGTATTTGTCCTTATGAGACTGAGTTTGTTCACTTAGCATAATGCTCTCCAGTCCCTCCCAAGTTATGTAGTAATTTTCAAAATCATTGCTCCTGAGTGCTGAGTAGCATTCCATCATGTGAATATACCACAGTTTCTCAATGCATTCAAGTTTGGTTGGACATTTGGACTGTTTTTATTTTCTTGCAATGGTGAATAACACTGCTGTGAACATTGGTGTGCAAATCCCAATTTTGTTTTAGTTCTAATTTTCTCAGGGTATATTCCTAGAAGTGAAATAGCTGGGTTATAAAGAATGTTTATGTTCAGCTTTTTGAGGAAATGCAAAACTGCTTTCAAGAGTGGTTGTACAATTTTACAACCTCACCAACACTGTATGAGAGTTCCTATCTCTCTACATCCTCTTCAGTATTTATTGCTTGCTACCCTTTCAAACATTGCCATTGGTATATGGGTGAGATGGTACACCATAGTGGCTTTTATTTGCATCTCTCTTATTGCCAGCGATTTTGAGCATTGCTTCATGTGTCTGATGGCTATTTAAATGGCTTCCTCTGTGCAAAGTCTTTCCATGTCTTTGGCCCATTTTGTAATTGGGTTATCAGTCTTTTTCTTGTTGAGGCCCTGCAGTGTAAATATTTCAACGTCTTCTCCGGCTATCATGAAGCTGCTAACTGGTCCTCTGGTGAGAAAATTTGTTTTGTTGGTGTTGAGTTTCAATCCATATTGAAGACTATAGTCTTTGACCCTCTGCAGCAAATGCTTCATGTCCTCTTCAGTTTGAACAAGCAAGGTTGTGTCATCTACATAACACAGGTTGTTTATGAGTCTTCCTCCAATCCTCACGCCACATTCCTCCTCATAAAGTCCAGCCTCCCAAATGATCTGTTCTGCATATAGATTGAAAAGGTATGAAGTCTCCATGCCACACCTCTCTGTGATGCCCGTGTCCATCTCCATACCATGTGTCTAGTCAATTAAGTAAGTACCTTACTTACTTTAGAATTTCATGATGTGTCCTGGACTGGTCTCTTGCTTGGAGCACTAGACTAAGACACCATTGACTGGCAGGGCCCCGCCTCCTCTGTCTGGAGGCACCAGCTCTGCCACCCAGAACCCTGAACACTCCTGAAAGACCTTCTCTGGCTGTAAGGACACTCCTGTTTGCTGTCTGGAAGCCTGCCCAGGCTTTTTCCTGGAAGTCCCAGCCCTGCTGCCTAAAAGTCCCACCCTTGCCACCCAGAAGCCCTGGTCTACCCCCCAAAGCCTGGAAGTCCCATCCTGATGCCCAGAAGTTCCACCTGTGCCTCTGGGAAGTTCTAGACCCCACCATCAGGAGGGCCTTGTGCCATAGCCTGGGTGCCCCAATCCCTACGCCTGAAGGACAACCTGTTGCCACCCCTCTGAACCTCACCAGAGACATCAGTATCACAGGTGAACCCACTTCATTTCTTCTCCCCTCCTCAAATGTGAGCTGCCTTTAGCCTGGAGCACCTTGGACTGGCCTAGCTGCAGCAATTGTCTGACAGAGGAGGCCACTAATTCACAGACCTTTAATCACTTGAACTGAAACAAGTCTGCCCATGAGTGAAAAATTCAGAGGGGAAACTCAGGCAGAGTACCTGCCCCAACCTCCTCTGGAGCAGTGAGGTCAGATCAAGAGCCTGCTATCTTATCAGGCATGGAAAAACTCTACCATAGCAATGTCACATAAGAAGCAGGCCACTTCACAACCTACACAAATCCAAAACAAAATGTCACTGCCAAAAAGTGGCACAGTATCAATGTATTTTCTAAAGCCAGAAAGTCTGATGAAACTGTCTGACACAGAATTTAAAGGAACAATGATTGAATATTTTTGTTGAAAAACTTGAGGACTTACAGGACACTACAAGCAAAAACAAAGAGGAACTTAAAAAAAACCAATCCACTGTTGTAAAATGGGACTGGCATCGGGGTTGGGGGGAGACTGAGAAAGAAGGGATAAATTATGTGTATACTGCATTGAAACAGATGAGGGAGATAACTGTTTAAAAGGGATATAATATTATTGTCATGACAGGAGTCCAGGAAGAAGGCTGCAAAGTGCAATGGACTTGGGTGGAGGGATTGTGTAACAATGAAAGAATTTTTCTTTTACTTTTCTAAGAGAAGAGCAAACTTGGGCGGGAGGGGATTGGTGGGCAGGGAGAAAAGTGGAACAGTGAATGAATGAAAATCCAAAGTTTCTGTAAATTTTCATTAAAATTAATAATAACAAAAAATTCCAACTGTCCTGCTTGCTTTCTGTGCGCTGACTGTTCAAACTGAGATAATTCTTAATCAATGGTAAGGCCTAGGAAGTTTTATTTATTGCAACTTTTAATGTTGTTACTTCTTATTGTTTCTCGTTACGTGCCAGTAAGTTGAATATGACTCATAATGACCCTATGAACAACAGATCTGAATCCAGTTCTATCCTGTACCGTCCTCATACTTCCTGACACACAAGAGCCCATTGCATCAGTCTACCTGGTGGAGGGTCTTCCTCTCCCTCACCGACCCTCCACCCTTCCCAACATCATGTCTTCTTCCAAAGAATAGCATCGCTTAGCAATATGTCCCAAGTATGTGAAGTGAGTATGCCTCATCATTTTTGCCTCCAAAGAGCACTCCAGCTGCACAATCTATAAGACATATCTGTTCATTCTCTTGGCCATCCATGGGATGTTCAGTGTTCTTCTCCAACATCACAGCTCAAAAGCATCAATTCTTTTTCTGTCATCCTTATTTATTTTCCAGCTCTCTGATGCATAATTTGTAGATGGACTATGGCTTGAATCAGACACACCCTACTCCTCAAACGGACATTACCACTCCTGAATAATTTGGAAAAGTCCCTTACTGCAGATTTTCTAAATGCAATGCGACTCTTTATTTCCTGACTGCTGGTACCAATGGTGTTAACTGTGGATCCAAGCAAGATAAAGCTGTTGATTATTTCAATCTCCTCTCCATCCATTATGACACTGCCTATTGGTCCAGTGGTGAGAATCTTTGTTTTCTTGATATTGAGATGCAATCCACACTGAAGGCTGCACTTCTTGATATTCTTCAGCAAGTGCCTTAAGTCCTCCTCACTTTCAGCTAGTAAGGTTGTGTTGTCTGCAAAAAATTTACTTTACAACATATATTTATATATTATAATGTATATTAAAATGTATATTAAATTTTATTTCTATTTCTTTCAATAGTCATACCTAGAAAAAGGCACATCTATCCTGGTCTAACTCATTTGTGTGTGTGTGGTGTTTGTGTTTTTAAAATTTTTTTGACATTAGAATTCATCTTTCAGTTGTTGTTTTTTTTTTTTTCATTTGTTTGTTTGTCCATTTGCTGGTGTAACTCTTATCCAAACACATGCTATTACTTTTCTGTTCATGGTAGGGTAGAAAAGACTTGGAATCCTTATTCTCTTGCTTAAATTGCACACACGGAGTTCAGGTTTTCACCTCCAGCTCTGCAGCAGATAAATGGAAAGAAGGAGAAGCAGCATTGTTAAGATCCAGCAGGAAAGCTCCTTCTTTAAAACTTTTTTCAGACGTTGCAGAATTTAGGTACCCCAGGTGAAAATTTCAGTGTCTGCTTTGCTCTTTGACCTAGACATTGCTGCAACATTTGATGTCTACCCTGTTTCCTTCCCTGATGTTTCTACCTGCTGTAGAAGAGAAGTGTCCTGCCTTATTAAATAAATGTCCTTTGTTTTGGCTCAGCATATCTCAGGTCAAATTTCAATCAAATATGTTAGAGAGAAACTGGGGCAGGGACTATCCCTGCTGCTCATAGAGTTTTATTTGGGGGTCTTGTCTCAGATTCACAGACGTGATAAAGGAAACCACAAACACTGTTGACCTACAGATTGATTGCTACTCTCACTCCCACAGGCTGTCCTCAAGGTCATTTTCAATATGAGGTCTTTGTCAAAGTCCAATGAAGTTCTTCTAATCTCACACACACACACACACACACACACACACACACACACACACACACACACAAAAACCCCTACTGTATTACTTTCTTCAAAAGGTGTAACGTGTAATTCATCAAGTAGCTATTTCTTCAATCCCAGCCCATTTGCACTAATTCATGGCAGGAATATATAAGGTATGAGTCTGAATCTTGGATTCTGAGTTAAAACATTTTTCCTAAACACTTTGGCTGCTAACCCCAAGGTAGTGTCTCTCTGGAGGTTCTAATTCATCAGCAGGTTCAAGGGAGCATGATGGATGATCTCCTTCCATGTGATTTACAGCCTCTAAATACTCATTGGAGGGTCCACTTGAGGTTTTTTTTCACATTCATGACAATGAGTTTAAGGGGTTTGGGGGGTCCCCCCATTTTATTCTATTGGGGAGAGTTATGTACATGGATGGTGCGGAGAGTTTGCTCTCAGCTCCTACCCTAAGGTTTGAGGTTTAAACCCACCAAATAGTTCCAGAAAAGAAGGTGCTACTCGTTCATTTCATTGAGTTTTACTCCCAAGAAAACTCAATGGAATAGTTCTTTCAAAACAACTTGATGGCAGGATTAACTGAGGAAAGTATCCTTCTGCTACAGTTGTTTCCACATGTGTGTCTCTAATTCTTCTGAACTTGGTGTGTCATGTCTCAGAAAGGTAATCACAGAATCTTCAAGCATTTGTAGTAGAAACTGTTAGCTGGTAATGGGAACTTCAGTGGCAGAGCCAATGTTATCACTTCTGTCTTCACATACAGGTATAGGTTTTAGGAAACAGATTTCATTATGAAATTGGAATTAAATCACTATTGTGTAAATTTTTTTCAATTCATGAAATTATCATGAAATATGTCAACTTTTCCCAGTTACCATGAAATTAACACAACTTTTCCATACAAACACACAAAAATAACCTTTGTAGATATTAGAGTCTGAGGTTACTGCAGGCATTCTGTCTGTGCTCCTCTAATGAAATGTTTCTTGTCAGAGAAGAGAGCTTTTATTACTTTTCTGAGAATTCATTTCATGACAGTGCAACATGGACATGAGTTTTAACAGAGAACAACAAGGAATATGGTCCTGTGGGGCCATGTTGTTCTTCTCTGAGATCTTGTAAAACTAAGTAAAGGCTTTACTAAACTTTCAGTTAAAAGACAGAACCTGTCTTATGTGTAGTTTTTATATAGCATGACTTGTGAGCTTTCACTCCTCTGCACATTCTGGGTTCTTTTCCGCATTCCCACACTTGATATCCACTGCTCTCATGTAGGGGTGTATGCATACCTTGGAATTACCTTGTCACACATTCCATGTTCAGAAGGGTGAGGAATTACTACTCTCAACAACTATACTGCATAGTCCATCCAGTTTCAAGATCAGGTGGAATCTCAATCCCAAGTCTACTTTTGTCCTTATGGTGGAAATGCATCAGGAGCTTTGTATATTTAAAAACTGTCAAGCATTTTCATATGTGAATTTCCTCCACTTAATGCAGTTAACTTGAAGTGGGTAGTTGTAGCCTGCACATATTGATTAAACCAAACCCAAACCAAATGTATTTACAGAGAATCCGTTCTGATTCATGAGAATCCTCCATTGAGTTGCCAATGCTACAAATCCTGATGAGAGACTGTCCATCTTTCTGTTAATCAAGGTATCCAATAAATCAACAGTGTTCACCAATTCCTTTTTAAAAAAATACCCAACATTTCCATCTGGGCTCAAACATATATTCAGCAATCATGAAGAAATATTTATGTGCAGTAGAAAATTGTCTCCTTGTTTTGTGAGATGAACACACCCCATTTCTGTGGCTTTGGTGGTCCAATCCATAGTGAGTTGTGCTGCCAACTCAAAGGTCAGGCCTCTCCAGTGGTTCTCAAGCAATTCTACAAGAGAATGCTGAGTAGAACCCTCCGTGAAATTTACAGCCTCCAAAATCCCACTGGCATGTCAGTTACTAGTCATCAGTTCTTACTTAACAGCCATGACTTTGAGGTTTTTTAAACATTTCTACATAGGAATTGATTGCAAACAAGGACAATAAATACCAACAAGTTGAAATGTTTTCCTCTGAAGTGTGAAATTGGGAATGTTTTTGTACTTCTTTTTATTTGTATTTCCAATTTTTCAATAATAAGCATGAATTACTTGTGCCTCAGATGTAAAAGGAAAAGAATATTCTATACAATGCTTATATTTTAAAGCATTTCTCACTTAACTGAATTTGAAGTTAATTGGTAGTAACCAATGTCATATAATTTGTCTTGGTCCATTGAGCTTTGCAAGTGATAGCAGGCTATTTATATTACGGAGTACTACAAATCAGGTAACCAAAAATGTCCTGGAGAGAGAGCTCATAAAATGACAGGGTTGGATGGAAACATGAACAGATGGTCTAAGTCTACCATGTGCTATATTAACCCTGCTGTTCTCAGACATGTGGCCAATAACACATTGGAAAAGTATAATCCTAAAAATGAGCTGTTGAAATGGAAGATGTTTAAGGAATTTAATCTATGAGCTGAGACTTGGTGGACAGCACTTACTGGAATGCTTCACTCTTATTATGACCATTTATTTACAATATGGAAATGTGGGGCTTCAAAGGATTCTGGAAAGATGAGCTCTAATGGAGGCTGAGGAAGCAGCATCTCGGCATGTTTTTGAGATCTATATATCTATATCTATCACACTGACCCTAGAGTACATGGGGCCACAGTAGGTGTATGATGATGATAAGCGAAAGGAAACAGCATTGTAACTGGCCAAGTAAAAACAATTTCCTGGTCTTCTGAATGTTCCAAATGCTGGTAAATAAACAGTGGTAAAAATAGATACATGTAAGACTATTTCTAGTCCATGAAGCATTTGCTGCTCACCCAAAGGCCATGCATGTCGGACAGCTTGAATCCACCAGCAGCTCTAAGGAAGAAAGATGGACACTCTCCTGCTGTGTGATTTACAGCCGCAGAAACTCACTGGGGGTGTGGAAGATCAAGAAGGAGTGGGTTCCTTACTTGATGACCATGAACTGGAGAGGCCAGAGTGCACTCTGAATGATCCACGTGAATCCCTCACATAGAAGCTGTTGTTGTCGAGTTAACACTGACTACAGCCAGCACTGCATGTGTGGGACTAGACCTGGGCTTCTCAAACTGGTCAGTGTTCGTGTTGTGGAAGTAAAGGTTAGGTTTTTCCTTCTGAGGTCCATATAGCAGACTCTCACCTCCACCCTTTCGCCGAGCTCATTTTTACCACCCAGGGACTCTGTATCATGTGTAGAAACAAGAATTTAATGGTATGTAGTCTCAATATTGAAAGCAAACCTCTAAATAATAATGGAAATCTACAATGTTTTAGTTTTTTTAAATTGTAACTTTAATGAAAGTTTACAGAAAAAAATTGACTGATACAGAATAATTTAAAAAAAACAATATATGATCAAGAGGCAATGGTGATGAAGGAAAGTTCAGGCTGCTCTGAAGGACTTGGCAAAAAATAAAGCCCCAGGGATTGATCGAATACCAATTGACATATTTCAACAAACAGATGCTGCCCCAGATATGTTCACCAGTTTGTGCCAAGACATCTGAAGGACAACTACCTCTACCTGACCAGTTGAAGAAATTAACATATATTCCCATTCTAAAAAAAAAAACAAAACCCAAAAGTGACCCAATAGAGTGTAGAAATTATCATACAAGCAAAAGCAAGAAAATTATACAAGAAATTATCACACACAAGCAAAATCCTGCTGAAGATTATACAAAACCCAAATGGAACAATACATTGACAAAGAACTACCAGAAATACAACCTAGGTTTAGAAAAGGTTGTGGCACTAGAGACATTATTGCCAATGACAGATGGATCTTGGCAGAAAGCAAAGTGTACCAGAAGAATGTCTACCTGTGTTTTATTGACTATACAAAGACTATGTGGATCACAACAAATTGTGGCTAACATAGAGGAGAATGGGAATCCCAGAACACTTGATTGTTGTTATGCTAAAACCTGTACTTGGATCAGGAAGTAGTCCTCAAAACAGAGCAAGGAAATACTACATGATTCAAAACCAGAGAAAGAATGTGTCTTAGATGTATCTTATCTCCTTATCTTTTTAATCTATATTCAGAACAGATCATTTGGGAAGAATGTAACATCAAAATTGAAGGAAGACTCATTAACAACCTACAATATGCAGATGACACAACCTTGCTTGCTGAAACTGAGAAGGACCTGAAGCACTTGCTGCAGAAAGCCAGGGGCTGTAGTCTTCAATATGGGTTGAAGCTCAACATTAAGAAGACAAAGAGTCTCACCACTGGGCCAACTGATAACACCCTGATGAATGGAAAAGTGATTGAGGTTGGTGACAGGTACATTTTTCTTGGCTCCACAATCAACACTCTTGATACCAGCATCATTAAATCAAAATACAAATTGTTTTAGGAAAATCTGCTATCAGGGACCTCTCCAGAGTACTGAGAAGCAACAATGTCAGTCTGGAGAGTAAAGCGCACCTGATCCAGTTCATGATCTTTGCAATTACTTGATATGCATCAGAGAGCTGGACAATAACTATGGATGGCAGAAGATGAATTTGAAAGCAAAGTGTACCAGAAGAATGTCTAGCCTTTGAATTGTGCTGCTGGAGAACAGTCTTGGACATACCATAGACTACCATGAAAACAAACAGGGCTGTCTTGGAGAGGGAGAAACCAAGTTACTTCTTGCAGGCTAGGATTTTGAACCTCTGTTTCACATGCTTTGGGTACATGACCAAGAAAAGCTGGTCTTTGGAGAAGGACATCACGGCCAGAAGGGTGTAGGGACAGTGCAGGAGAGGAAGGCCCCAGATGGTATGGATTGATACAGTAAATGGGCAATGGAGGTAGATGTGTCAGAGTCAGTGAGACTGGCTCTGCACAGGGCAGGGTTCAGAGCTATTTTACATAGGTAGGGTCACTATGAGTCACAGCGGACTCGATAACACCTACCAACAACAACAGCAATAACAGAAAAGTTGAGCTTTCATACATTCATTGTCACATGTTTTCTTCCCTCTACCTCGTTCCTCCTCCTCAGTTCACTTTGGGGTTGTTTTGTTTTTAGTATTCATTCACTGCTTCCTATTTTGCTCCGTCCCCCTACATTGCCCATCTTCCAGTCTACTTTGTAATGAACCTCTTATGGATGGAAGTGTAGAGTCTATGTCATATACATTGTGAGAAAACTGGGTGTTTCGCCTCATGTAAATCTGCTTTTATTTCGTTTGTACTTCTCATACTTATTTTCTCTCATTCTCTATCTGGATTTGTGACTGTGAAAAATAGCAATTGCTCTGTGTAAGAGTCTCCCCTCTGGTGATAAAAACTGCATCTAAATTGATAAAAAGCAAGGTCTTTCCCTGTGGGATGATTCTATAATAAGCATACATTTAGCTATTGGTTGTATCAAAATTTGTATGCTTACAAGGAGAGTGTTCTATAGCAAATGAAACTGAAATGCTAATTGAAAACCTATTTCAACAGAGCATTTTGCAGTCTTAATAATGAATCTGGTAAAGTAGAATGAGTTTTCAGAGGTCAAGTTAGACAGTAATCTTGTATGAATCATAATTACAAAAATGGTCTTTTTAGCCACATTTTTCAGTTGGTCATGGGTGGGAGGCAGGTGTGGTCGGGGTGTCCCAAACTCTGAACAATGACTCAGCTCTATTCTTCTCCTTCTGCTTTTCCCAGCCCCAAATAAAGCCTCTCTCTAAATGACCAATTTGAATTTACTATTAGTGATATTCCAGTGAAGATTATCTGAAATTAAGTATTTATTAATTCTGGATTTAATTCAGAATTAAAATTATAAATATAATCACATTAACAAGAAAGTAATACCAGAAACTGCTTAGGAGTTTTATAGAGAAGTTGGGTTGAGCATCAGTTCACACTCAGTTCTTGGGGACTAGCTTAAATTATATTTCAAACTTGGGGCCCATGGTTTTAAGTCATTTCAAGATGTCTGTTTTATGACTCTAGAAATTTACTTTATTATTACAAGACTGAAAGATATGTCAAAAATATCTCTGCAGATTCATTAAATATATAATACAATTAATATAATGGCTTTGACAGGCAATAATACAGCAACAAATATACAGGCATTGACATTCACTCATCTCACTAAAAATTAGATATTTATTTAATATGAATAATACTATTTCATACTATTTCACAGCTCTACCACAAGGTCAGCTATGAGTCAGTTCCAACTTACTGGCAATGAGAGAGAGTGAGAGACCATGAAGTTAGTGAGGACGAATGAAAAAACAAGATTGAGAAGAACAAACTCTTTCAGAGATAATGAAATTAAAATGATGTATGTTTATTATTTAGTAGAATATATGACACATACGTAAAATGAATTATTACTCAGTCATAAGTGAAGACCCGTTACATGCTCCACCATGGATGAATCTGGAAAATATTACATTGCTTTGAAGACTAAAATGTGCTTCACTCAAGCTATGTGACAACGATCATGGAAGAGTGAATAAGAAGTGATGCTTTTGAACTATGCTGCTAGTGAAGAATACTGAGTATACCACAGACTTTCAAATGATGGCGAAACCTCACTTTTGAAGAAGAGAAGCTAAAAGGATCCTTAGCAAGACTTTGTCTCACATTCTTTAGACAAATCATGAAGAAGGATCTGGAGAAAGATATGCTTGGTAAAGCAGAGAATCAGTGAGAAAGGGTGAGAGTCGCCATCAGATGGAATGACTGTGTGTCTGCAGTAGCTGGTTCAAACAGCAATGATTGTGAAGATGGCCCAAGACGGGGTGGAGTTTCTTTCTGTAGTACTTACGTTCACTAAGCATGGGCATAGACTCAGTGCTACCTAAGAACAATAACAACCACAACAGCAGAGGTGGTGGTGGTGAAGGAGAAGGGAAGACACAATGGAAAAAGGAAGATAAAATGGAGAAAGGAAGATACAATGGAGAGGTGACACTAATCATCTGTTAAAGGTGATGGCTGAAAAGAATAATAAACTCATTTAATGTCCGCAAGCTGTACATGTGAGGCATGTTAAAACAATGAAAGTTTTGTTACCAATATACATCATAAGCATCATCAAAAGAATAATAGTTTTGCCGTAATTTTTTAAAATTTACTTATTTTCTTACTGTGTACCATCGATTCAGATCTGACTGTCACAGGATGAGATTGCCCCTCCTTCTCCAGCAGAGCATAATCATATGACCCAGCTATGGCACTACTTGGAATATACCCTGAGAATACGAGAACTGAGGCACAAACTGACACCAATTGTACACCAATGTTCCTAACAGCATTAGTCACCATCGCGAGAACATGGAAACAGCCCAAATGTCCAACCACAAATGAATGGATTGAGAAATTATGATACATTCACACAATGGAATACTATGCAGCACACAGGAGCAATAACTTTGTAAATTGTTACCTAACTTGGGAGGGACTGGAGAGCATTATGCTGAGTGAACTAACTCAGTCCCACAAGGATAAATATTGTATAAGACCATTATTGTAGAATGAGTGTAAGGTTCCAGGAGGGGTGGAAGAGGCTGGAAGTAGAGGGATGTGGATGAGCAGGGGTAGGGGCTGATTAATCATTGAGTTGTATAATTTGATGGATGGGGAAAGAACAGAAATAGAAAGAATTTGTTTGAATTTGTACTGAAATTTTGTAATTAAACTAGGGAGAAAAATAAAAACTTAATTTTATAAAAAAAAGGAATGATAGTGATAATGTCATGGACTTTACTTGCAGAGAGTTGACTGGCCACAGAAGGAAGTCTTAAAGACATGGTAACAATGGTCACTTTATGTTGCTATTTGTTTAAAAAGAATAAAAGATTCCATCATTTTAGAAGCTGAAGGCTGGAATGGATGAGAAAGTGTGGAAATAAGTGGATGATCAGGCATTATGGATCTTGTAATTAGTGTTATGAAATGAAATGTCTAAGAGTGATTGAATGAATCATCCTTTGTAAACTTTCTATCAATGCTAAATTTATTTTGTTTTTAAAAACACAGCATTAATTTTTTACAGGAAAAATGAAAGCTTTCTACTTAAGGTGTTATTGATGTCGTTGATAGGCAGAAGTGAGTTTGCACATCACTGAAAAGGGTCTTTGCAGATATATATATCTACTCACCTTTTTCTCTTCCAGGTAGAAGGACATATAATTCTAATTAGAAAGCAGAATTACTAGAATTCTCCCTCAAATAATATGTGTTCTTCAAGATGTGGAAGAAGGAAGAACAAGATTTATCTTAGCACAATGGCAAAGGAAAAATAGGAGATAAGTTTTGAAGTGAGAAACAAGACACTGGAGATTAATTAACCATGAGATCTAGAACAGGCTAATAGGCTAATGTCGTCATTATGTAATGCTTGATTTTATGTACAGTCAGGTCTGAACTGACACATACCTGACCCTCCAGCAGGTGTTTAGAGGCAGTAAATCGTGTGGGAGTGGGTCTACCTTTCTTCTGTGGAATAGCTGGTGGGTTCAAACCATGTGCCTTTGGGTCGATAGCACAACTACATACCACTAGATCATCAGGGACAGAATTAGCTAATAGCTTCTATAGGTGGAGATTAGTTAGATGGACATACAGTTATAAACGAAAATCTTAAATGTTGAAGAAGGACACATCTAAATTTCCAGTTTTGCTTCTCATTTGATAATGCAAACCCATATTTTCTGTGTTCTTTGTTCAAGTGGATGGTCTTCATAGAAACTTATGGTGGAGACTAGCATGTTTCCATGATTTTTTTTCCCAACTGTTAATTAAAGAGGAAAAGTCCTGACATTCTCAACCTTGACTAATAGAAATTACAGGGATTCCGTTTTATGCTTAAATAATTGAGGAAACTGCATTTCTATAAGTCCCATTCTTGCTTGCTAAGCACTTTGTACATGCTGTCAAGTGCCAAAAGTAGTGTTTACACATTCAATAATTACATATTGCCAAATGCCAGTTACCTTGAGTTCAATCTCATTCACGATGATCCCATGTGTGTCACAGGAAAACTGCTCTTGCTGTTTTAGTGGCTGGTTTTTTGGAAGTAGATCCCCAGGATTACCCCACCACCACCACCACCCACCCAATACGTCAGGATAAATTAAATCAGTTCAGTCAGCCTCTGAATGTTAACCAATTATACTAGCCAGGGAACTCTTAAGGGTACCGTGCTCTGACACACACGGGGCCACCAGGAGTCAGAAAAAACTTAGCTATAACGGATACTCAAGCAACTAAACTCTTGGCCTGCCACTCACTTCAACCATACAAGTCTCACTGAGTTCCCGAGAACAAAATCTCTTGGGAAGTCGACCACCAGATCTTCCTCTGCACAGGGCCGAGTGACTTCTGCCTCTATGCTGCCAGGATCCTTGGTGCTGATAGACAGCAGGAAGAATTAATATCATAATAGCAATAGCAGAAAGACTGAAATGATTTCTACGTCGCAAAGTTCTAACATTCTTGTCCTTCTGGGGGCCTACGTTGTGTGCTGTTTAGCCAGAAAAGACCCATAACAGACCTTCAAGTGGGTTTTCAGGCAGTAATTCAAATGAGAGGAAACTGCCCATCCTCCCTCTGTGGAGTAGCTGGTGGGTTTGAACAAAACAGTGAGTCTGTTTCATTGCAGGTTCTTCATTTCCCTCTCAGGAATTTGCCTCCTCTTTCCAGTCCTAGACTTCTGCTTCTCCAATAGAATTTTTGAATTTTTGTTGAAGCAGAAAATAATTAATAATTTATATTTTGTTAGCTTCTTAGTAGGCTTTATTTTGCAAGATTTCTAAAGTAAAAAAAAAACAAAAAAACCCAAAACCCACCAAAAAAAAAAAAAAAAACCCCAAACGAAAAAACCAACAACAAAGGCGATGACTGAATGCATAAAGGATGTTCCTTTGCAGCAAGGATGGTGAAACTTCATCTCCTAGGCTTTGGTCATGTGGTAAGAGGGACTGCTCCTTGAGAAGACACTGTACTAGAAAAAACAGAGGTCCAGACAGACACGAAGAAATGAATTGACACAATAGCCATCACAAGGGCTCCAGCATGGCAGAGTTTGTGTGGATGGTGCAGGATAGGGCAAAGTTCTTGTCTGTTGTTCATAGAGTCGCTATGAGTCATAGTTGGCATATTGGCACCTAACAGCAAGTTTTCTTGTGAGTAGTATTTTAGTGCGACGTCTCCCCAGAGCTCCTTACATCCGCCATAGAAGTCAGTGACAGAGTGAACTTAATACTGGTTTCTGGGCCACGTAAAAGACATCTTTTTCCATCCTTGAAAACTTTTTTGAAACCTGTGAGTCTATGCTTTTCCCAGAGATATCCACTTCACAGTGCTAAAAATTAAGTTGTTGTGCTCCTCTGTCCTCTCTGAAAGGCTTTTCGGTTGATAGACTGACCCAGGAGAAGAGGTAGAAGCTTTTAACTGCTACATCAATGAAACCGGGAAAACGCAAGGTTCTATGACAAGACACTTTTTGTAGAGGTCCCTCAGCAATTAAACGGCAGCCTAAAAGAAAACAAATTCTAAATGGAAGTTACTGTTCTCCAGCTGTGCCGCTGAGTCTTAAAATCATTGCGAACAAGCCAGTTTCTCTAGAGACACAACAAGAAAAATCAAAATTATCAGCTCTATAAGGCTAGAATATCTATAAATCCTTATTTTAAAATGTTAATATGAATTAGTAGATCTTGTCTTTTTAACATTTAGTGTTCGTATTGGATTCAATGTGGAAAAAAATCTCAAATCTTTGGTATTCATTTTCGTATGGTTCACTTTTTTTCCAGATCATTATAGAAAAGTAAAAAATGTAGCCCTCAGTGCTAAGACAATCAATAGAAAAATACTAATGGATTTTATATTTATATAAATGGAAGATTAGATAGATAGATAGACAGACAGACAGACTGACACACAGAGATGTTATATAGATGTGTTATATATAAATACATAGGGTTTTGTACATAGGGTTTTCAGAGGCCTGTTATTTCAGAAGTGGATGGCCAATCCTTCTTCCTAGTCTGTCTTAATGTGACTGTTCAGATTTAGAGAAGTATCAGACAGACCAGCAAGTTAAAGGTATAGCCCTTATTGCAGCATTAACTTTAGTGTCAGTGCTGTCCCTGCCTTTCTCACACGCGTCTTTACCCACTTATTTTCCTGCTCCATCATCCACCAGGATACCCAGCCACTTCTACCCAATCCCTTCACATCTATCTCCCTTTGACCAGCCCTCCATCTAATAACTTATATATGAAGTTCCATGGCTTCTGTGATTCCAAACACATCAGCTGCTGGTAGTTCCTTATGTTGGGATCAATGTCTCTGAAGTTTAGTCGTAATGTTTCCTGACTAAAGGTGATGCATCCTGTTGAACTGGTGTGTAGATAGGTTTTTCTTGGCCTGAGGGCCGCAGGCCCGAGGGCTGGAACGAATGTCTCGTGGTTTTTTCTTCCTTGATTACCTGGGGGAGATGGGAGGGGTCTCTAAGCTGCCCAGCCTTCAGCTTGTCAGATGCCTACCCCTTCCTCTGTGCAGCCAGATGGAACGAATGTCTCGCTGTTAGGGACCTCTCCAAAGTACTGAAGAGCAATGGTGTCTCTCTGGAGACTAAGATGTGTCTGATACAGGCTTTGGTCTTCCCAATCACTTGTTATGCATCAGAGAGTTGGACAATGACCAAGGAGGATAGAAGGAGAATTGATGCCTTTGAGCTGTGGTGCTGGAGAAGAGTATTGAGAATACCATGGACTGCTAGGAAAACAAACAGATTTGTCCTAGAAAGGGTTAAACCGGGTGGCTCATTGGAGGCAAGGATTCTGAGGCTCCATCTAACATACTTTGGACATGTTGTGAGGAGAGACCGGTCCTTGGAGAGGGACATCATGCTTGGGAGGGTGGAGGGACGGCGCAGGAGAGGAAGGCCCTCTATGAGGTGGATTGATTCAGTGACTGGGATAATTGGGATGGTAGTGTCAGAGACGGTGCGATTGGCACAGGACAGAGCGGAGTTTAGGGCTGTTGTACATAGGGTCGCTATGAGTTGTAGGCGACTCGATGGCACATAACAACAACAACATATATAAATGGGATATACAAAAATACTAAAGTGTGCCTGATACAGACCATAGTCTTTGCAATTACTTGCTATGCATTGGAAAGCTGGACAGTGACTAGGGATGAAAAAGAGGTGATGCCTTTGAGCTGTGGTGCTGGAAAAGAGCATGGAATACACCATGGACTGCTAAGAGAACAAACAGGTTTGTCCTGGAGAGGGTGAAGCCAGGCTGCTACTGGGAGGCAAGGATTCTGAAGTTTCATATGACATATGTTGCAAGGCGGGATCAGTCCTTAGAGAGGGACATCATGGTTTGGAAGGTGGAGGGATAGCTAAGAGAGGAAGACCCTCAATGAGATAGGTTGATTCCATCGCCGAGGTAATGGGGGTAGGTGTGTCAGAGACAGTAAGATTGGCAAGGGATAGAACAGGGTTTATAGCTCTTGTACTTAGGGTCACTATGAGTTGCAGGCAACTCAATGGCATATTACTATGACAACAATTCTATATATATATATATATATATATATATATATATATATTTATATATAATACATTTTCTATATAATGTATATTTTTATAAATACATATTTGAAATTGTAGATATAGATATGAATTGTTGTTTGTGTTGTGTACCACTGAGTTGACTACCAATCATAGTGCCCCTAGGAACAAGGGCTCTGAACTTTACCATATCCTGAGCCATCCACACTAACTGTTACATACTTCTCCCCATTGTCACAGTCACTGTATCAATCCATATCTCATCCAGGGTCTTTCTCTCCTGTACCTATTTTTCCAACAGTGATATCCTTCTCCAAGGATTGTCCACTGCTGACAACATACTCAAAATATGTGAGATGGCGTTTCAAAGTCCTTGCCTCCAAAGAGCAATCTGGTTTCACCCTTTCCAGGGAAGGCCTGTTTGTTTTCTTGGGAGTCCATGGTATGTTCAATACTCTTCTCCAGCACCAACAATTCAAAGACATCAATTCTTATTCATTGTCAAGCTCTCAGATGCATAGCAAGCAATTGAGAAGGCCTTGGCCTGGACCAGCTGTACCTCAATCTCTAGACTGGCAACATTGCTCTTTAGCACTGTAGAGAGGTCCCTAATAGCATATCTTCACAAATCAGTTTGTGTTCTTTTATTTCCTGACTGTTTGTTCCAAGGAGCCAAGGGTGTTGATTGAGAAAGATGAATTTTTAACAACCTAAATCTTTTTTTCTATCTATCTTAACACTGCCAATAAATGGAATATGTACATCTTTTTTTTCAATCTGCCTGAATTATACACCTGTGATGGGGATTCTGGAGCCAGTTGAGGAATCCCTGAAATTGAATGTTGTGTTGGCTGTGAATTGTACCCCATCATGTGCAACACTGCACTTTATTTCCCACATTTGGCACTTCAAGTGATAATTCCTCCAAACAGACACAGGGAGCCATGCTTGGTATTCTTTAAAAGGAACAAATAGATGAGCTAATTGTTTTAAATGCTTCCAAAGAGATAAGTGGTAGGAGGCTTGAATTGATCATCTAATTACCTATTTGCTTTCTCACATAAGAGGAAAAGATAGCCCTAATTATTATTTAGGGAATGTAGAAGTTGTCATCTTAAATCAAGTTAAACTCTAATAATCACAATATGTACTTATTGTAGAAAAATACAAATGATTTGCCGAATATTGGGGGACTAGATGATAATTTTTTCAGCTAATTAAGTGTTGGCACCTGTAGTATGGAATTTATGAAAGAATTAGTCTAGAATTTAGTCCCAATTTATAAGCATTTTTATTTACAGAACTTTGGACACCATTTCATTTGGTGTCAAATGAAGGGTGACTCCTAAGCACTGGGGACAAGGCCAAGCACTCACCCATCAAGCATACAACCTGCTTGCCAAAAAAAGAGCATTGGCAAAGCTGACTGAGAAAGTTAAGACATTAGTTACAAAGAAGGTAAATAGTTAGAAAATGCCTACACTCCATGCAAAACACAGAAGTCAGGTAATAAACATACCATTATTTGGAGTTCTATATTTTCTAAGAAAAGTTCTGTTGTGCTCAGTTTAGGTGAAAATCAAATGATGTCACAGATTATAAGTAAATTAAGAAAAAAATTAGTACATGAACTCAAATCAACAAATAGATAAGTAAAATAAAGCCGGAGATAGAATCTCAAATTTTGTACATTCAAAGCTTTATTCTTAGCAAACACCTTTTTAGAAAACACAAACGGTGACTTTACGACGAGATGGAAAAGGCAATCTCCAATTTCGTATGGAATGGAAAAAAGCCCCGAATAAGCAAAGCACTCCTTAAGAATAGAAGAACGGTAGGAGGT
>NW_006400015.1:3703555-3711544 GCF_000299155.1 Elephantulus edwardii
AAATGGTTGACTCTGGAGAACATTATGCTGAGTGAAATATCCCAGTCACAAAAGGACAAATATTACATGATGCCACTGTTGTAGAATGGGACTAACCTCGGGGTTGGGGAGAGACTGAGTAAGATGGGTTCAGTAATGTATACTGCACTGAAACAGAGGAGGAAGAAAACGGTTTAAAAGAAATATGTGACTAGCTATACAGAGTTTTAGCAACTGTAAAGTTTATGGAAACATTGTCAGGTCTTTCTTCCATGACACCTGGAGTGGGTCAATACCTTAGGCCAGTGGATAAATCAAAAGTTCACTGCAATCCAGTCAGAACTGGTGCATAGCAGACTTTCCAATGGCTTTAGAGGCTTCAAATTATGTGCTTCTTTCTCTCAAGTAGCAGTTAATGGATTTGAAATGATGGTGGAAGGGGTTCAGACATAATTGCCTATGTTTTGGACAACAGTAAATAGTTTGCAAAGGTTAGGATGATAGTAAATGATAGCCTAAGCCTAGGACAATATTAAGCACTGGATACAGGCCATGGTCTTCCCAATTATTTGCTATGAGAGCTGGGCAGTGACTAAGGATGACAGAAGAATCAATCTCTTCCCTGTGAGATGACTGGTGGATTTCAACCCCTGGAAACGTGTAGCCTTGTGGGTAGCAGAACAACAAGCTAGAGAAGTAAGCAACATGGGCACCACAAAGATGCGAAAAAAATTGTCAAGTATAAGATTTAGAGCAGATTCTGTTTAGGCCTGTGTGCTACAGGGGGAAAAATGTGATGATTTTAAAATGTTGAATTTAATTAATAGCCCTAACATGTAGTTAGAGAAACAAAGCAGGTCCACTTGACCAAAAACAAATCGGAAAATAAAATTTTGAAAAATAAATAGCAGCTTTGGAAAGCTTCGGAAATAGGCAATTATCAATTATCCAAGATTTAGAATTAATATGTTCCATTAGAATAAACATTTTTAAAAACCTATTTTAATACCTTTGTTAAACAAAGGCAAAAATGACCCAAGTTTGGGGAAAAACCACCCAACTAATAAAAACCGTGTTCCAAACTCACTATCAAATTCCTGACAAATAGATAAAAAGCACATAAGAAACTTTCTCTTTTATCTCATTCCATTTGTTTTTAGTGGATTTTTTTTTTATTTTGACCGATTCATTTGGATTGATGGTACTGACAATATTTCTGCCTAATCATACCTCAGCAACCTTGTACTAAAAATGGAATTAGTAGTCTAATCAATATCATTTCATTGGGCCTCTCTGGATGCAGATCATTTGGGAAAACAGAAGAAAAACCTATGCACCCTGCCTGCTAGGCACACCCTGTCTTCTCCTCTGAGCTGTCATTAACTAGACCTCAGATTACTATTTCAGAATATGGCCAGACCTTGAAATATATAAACAGAAGTCAATTGGATAGTTTTATACTGGGTATAATAATCATCATTGTCAGAAAAGATGCACTGTAAATTTGGTCGTGTTCAAGTGATATTACCAAGTCATTATGATGTAATTTTAATCCAGAAAGGAGAATACTTAAATCTCCTTAGAACACAAAATATAAGTAAAATTAAAATACTGAAAAAATTCCTTGCAATTTCAACAAGAGCTCTGATGACTTAATCTCTAGGAAACTGTCCTACTAATTGCAAGGCCACATCTCTCAGAGTTCATCAGGAGAAATCTGCCCATCTCCAAGGTGATTGACCCTCTGGAATTCAGTGAAGGCTTAGTTACGAGTTGGCTCTGACTCACTGATAATGAGATAGAAGCCTGTGAAGCTTTCAGGTATCCCTGGGTAACGGGAGTATTTAGAAAACCAATGGGGCTCTATCATGTCTTTGAAGTCAAAACTAGTATGTAAAGGGCTGAGTTGTCTTTCTTTGAAGCTCTAGAAATCACTCTTGTTGCCTCTGAGCATTTATAAGACGACTACAACTTTCTGAGTATGATAAATTGTGAGTAAATGCCTTTTAACCATAAGATCGTTATCAATAAAGATAGAAATTGTTATGACAATAGAAAATTTACTATTAGTAGTTTTGGTTTACTTTAGGTAATGTAGTATATATTAAATGGTGATAATGTAACATCTGAGAAATTTGTCTGTATTGAACTAACAAACAAATTTTGTGACATCAATGTAAAATGTATACGTGACCCTGAGTGGTTGATTTAGACTTATGATTTTACATAAATAATATTAAAATGTTGTAATGCTAAGAGTAATAAAACGATTATATTTATAAATATAGCTTACAAGTTTATAAGCAGTGAAAGGAGCTGGTTTTAGGGTTTTTGAGGGATTTTTTTTCCTTTTTTGTCTTCTCTCATAATTTAGTGGTAAACAGTCTGATTTAGGACACCAGTCTGCTATCATCGCTAGGTGCTTTCTTTCAGAGTTTGGGGGTTAGCAGTCTGATGTAGGACATCAGTTATGTTGTTGTTGCTACAAGCTTGGAAGCAGGAGTGACATCCACTTCCAATATGGCTTGCCTCTGGAAACTCTATAAACAGTGCTCAGATCTTTAATTCATAGGGTGCTGTACAGTTAGTTGACTCTGCGTCCTAGGAACCCTATATACAGTAGAATGAAACACTTCTGTTCCATCACCATCCTCACTATGAATGTTTTGCTTGAGCCCATTTTCACAGACACTGGGTCAATCCTTCTTGTGGGTCTTTGTCTTTGTTACTGACCCCCTACTTCATAAAGAGTCATTCTCTGGAGAAGGACATTATGCCTGAGCTGTAGGGGCACCATTCTTGTTGGTTCTGAAGGAAGGTCCTTGTGTCTCTTCATCTTCTGGTCTTTTTTCTTCAATGATCTTCATTTGGTGTGGCATCTGTTTCCTCCCATCTCTACTTACTTACTTCTTTGTTTAATCCTGTCTTTTCAGTCTATATGTATTTTTTTTTCTAAATACAAGGTGACTAGTTCTAGTGTGCCTGTTTATTTTTTTATTAATTTTAATGAAGGTTTACAGAGACTTTGGATTTTCATTCATTCACTGTTGCACTTTCCCTCCTGCCCCCACCCCCAGCCAGTTCATGCGTCTCTTTGTAAAGTAAAAAAAAATTCTTTCATTGTTATACAACCCCTCCCCCCAAGTCTACTCCACTGTGCAGCCTTCTTTCTGGACTCCTGTCATGACACTAATACCTAATCATATACCTCTTTTAAACAGTTCTTTCCCTCATCTGTTTCAATGCAGTATACATACTGTTTAAAACAATATTGAGTGGTGAAAGAATATGCAGCAAATTAAGTTCTGTTTGACACTTTCCACAAAAATCATTTAGTGACATTGTTATTGCTGTTTAGGTTCCATCATGCTGAGTACAACACATAGTAACCCTATGAACACACTTTCTGACCCCTGTTCTGACCTGTGCCATCTCACACTTCCTGACACACAAGAGCCCATTGCCACAGTCACCTTGTCAGTCCACATAGTTGAGGGTCTTCTTTTCCTTTGTCCACCCTCCACCCTTCCCAGCATCATGTCTTTCTCCAAGGACTAGCCCCTCCAAGCAACCTACCCAAAGTATATGAGGTGAAGCTTCTTCATTCTTGGCTCCAAAGAAACTAGCTGTACCCTTTCCAAGAAATGTGTGTTCATTCTCTTGGACATCCCTTGGGATGTTTAATGTTCTTCTCCTACACCATAGCTCAAAGGTGTCTATTCTTTTCCTGTCATCCTTATTCATTGTCCAGCTCTCAGATGCATAGCAAGTAATCGGGAAAACCATGGCCTGAATCACCCTCACCTTAGTCTTCTAACTGGCATCATTACTCTTCAATAAGTACATATTTTTCCAATGCAATGCATCTCCTTATTTCCTGACTGCTGGTACCAAGGGTGTTAATAGTGTTCCAAGCAAGATGAAGCTGTTGACAGTTTCAGTCTCCTCTCCATCCATCAGGACACTGCCCATCAGCCCAGTGGTAAGAATCTTTGTCTTCTTGACATTGAGATGCAATCCATACTGCATTCCTTGATCTCTTGAACAAGTGCTTCAATGTCACTTCTAGTGACATTAGCTATGTTTAACTCAATATTTCAACATACCCTTCAATTGTATTTTATTTATTCCCTTTTCAGTTCCTCTCCCCTCATTTTCTCACCTTTGTTTTTATTAAATGATTGATCATTTGATTTTATACTGGTGGTTTTTATGAAGGATATCCGTTTTATTGGTAACATTCTTGATTTGAGTGCCACTGTGCTATTTCACTGAAAGATAATTTCAGAGCAAACATTTAATTCTAGACTTAAAGAGTGTCTTAGAGTGATAGTCCTAAGGGAATCTTTGTTCTAGGGGAGAGCTCATGTGATTGGTAGAAAATTGAAATAGTTAAAGGTTGAATATATTATAGCAATATTGTATACATTGTTTAAAGATATCTCTTTAACTCTGATTTTCAATATTTGGTAAATGTATAAAAATAATATTAATACTTGTTAAGACATGCCTTAAAAACTAAAACATGCTGAATTTACAACTGGTTGTCAATTTCAATTTTTTTAAAGTCAATTTTTTTCCTATGCATTAAGATTATCCTCAAGGATATGTTAAGAAACAAAATAAAAAAACACACACACATTGACAAAAGAAGAGACAACACCTTGAAACCAAAAATATAATTTTAATAAACAAGACAGGGATGCACTGGTTGTCCCAAGGCATAAGTGAATCATGCAGACAGGAAAGCTGTGACTTTAGACAAGGAAAGAGTCACCACCATCATAATTCTCCTGAAAAAGCTCAATTAAAATGTACGAAATAACGTCAAGCCTTATTCTTGTGACTCCAGTTAAATAAAATTATAAAATTATCAGTATGTGGTGGTAATAAAGCACCAGGAGACACATCTTAACAATGCTTTGTTTGAAAATGAGAAACTATTCTTGGGTGTGAAAATATCAGAAAACATTATACTTTCTGTAATGTGAAGATCACGGTTTGTTTTATTGATTTGTATTTTGTATTTAGTGTTTTCTAAGTGTGGAAATGTGGCCTGAGGACTGAACAATAATTTTTGTTCAGTATTGAAAAATTATCTCACTCCTCTGTAAGTATTATTTTCATTTTAATGAGGACATATTCCGTATTTGAATATGAACTCCTGAATCTTCTGTAAGCATTAACATCATACATGGCTGAATTTCAATTACTGATACTTCCACAAATTCAGTGTTCTACCAGTGTGATCAGAGAGGAAGGTGAGTTTGATGGCCAGTGACTAAAGGCATTGAAGCAATTGATGTTGTTTTATTTTTGTATTCTATTTTTTCCATCTATCGTTGCCAACAATTGTAAGTAAAGTATATGTGTTATAAAATGTGGTGAGCTTCACAGGGGTAAGATCATTACATTAATAGGTTAAAGCATAATTATTACTTCCCAAGAGGTAGATGTGGAAACTTAAGCATACATAAACTTGAACCTAAAGTCTCAAGAAAGGAAAAATGAACAATCAAAACTACCCCAAAATGGTAAATATCCAGTATGAAAAACAATATATTTGAACTTTGTAAATAAACCAGTATTAAAACACAAACAAAACCAAAACTTAGCTCTTTAATGGAAAAGAGAAAAACACACATTTTACACTAAACAAATGCAACTTGTGTGTTGTTATTGTTGTTGTTGTTGTTGTTATGTGCCATCGAGTCATTTGCGACTCATAGCGACCCTATGTACAACAGCACTAAACCCTGCTCTATCCTGTGCCAATCGCACTGCCTCTGACATGCCCATCCCGATTAACCCAGTCACTGAATCCATCCACATCATAGAGAGTCTTCCCCTCCTGCGCCGTCCTTCCACCCTCCCAAGCATGATGTCCCTCTCCAAGGACCTGTCCCTCCTTACAACAAGTCCAAAGTATGTCAGACAAAGCCTCAGATTCCTTGCCTCCAAGGAATTTAACCCTCTCCAGGATGAATCTATTTGTTTTCTTGGCATGGTACATCCAATACTCTTCTCCAGCACCACAGCTCAAAGGCATCAATTCTTCTATCCTCCCTAGTCATTGTCCAACTCTCTGATGCATAACAAGTGATTGTAAAGACCATGGCCTGTATCAGATGCACCTTAGTCTCCAGAAACACACGGTTACTCTTGAGTACTTTAGAGAGGACCCTAACAGCAGACTTTCCCATCGCAGTACATTTTTTTACGTTACATTTCAAAAAAGGCTGTTGGGGATATGGAATTTCTTAATCACTTGCATGAAAAGATTTTCACAGGGCTCTGCTTTTTTCTTTCAGCCTGTGATTGAAAGAGGAGACTTTGGAATGTTCCTCCAGAAATGGGAAGGAAAGCAAACCAAGGAAACGTATACAAATCTAATCTGTGAGATTGCCATTCAGTCTCTACTTGACCTAGGTGGTGAGAGATGCTTATGTCAATCTTGTTGATCACCATGAGGTACAGAACAAGCTTTCAGTGAAAGGAAAGAGTTGTAAGGTCACGTAGACAAAGGAAAGCATCTTCAGATTCCTAAAAAGCTACAATACCTACTTTGAGGAAAATGTCCTTATCTGGTGATTGTTCTTGTAGCTGTTGCATGCTATGGAGTTCATCTCGACTCACAGTAAATCTGCGAGTAGAAGAGCCTCACAAGGTCTCTTAGGCTGTATATGTGCACAGACTGCCACCAATCTTTCTCCCATGAAGTGACTGGTGGTTTAAATTTCCAATCATTCCTTCAGCAGTCAAGTGCTTACCTTTCACCATCCCTGGACTCCAGGCTCCTAGGACGTTAGGTATAATGATGCCTGTATGCTTGGTACAGTGAGATTAAATCAATAAACACAATGAAAGCATAGAATTTAGATAAATGCAGAAGCTTTTTTTCTCTCCTCCTCTTCACTTACAGATTCAGGGAATACATTGTTGTTTTGTTGCTTCTTCCCCTCTATTTTTAATTGTATTCAACATCTAAAAAGAATCCTAAACTCAATAAAAGGATATTAACTAAAGAGTTAGATTTGTAATGACTAGTTTATGCCCTGTGGTAAACTAAATTAAGAATTAAACAGTTTGGCAATGTAGAGTATATATGTATTCTACAGAGGAAACCATTACATCTGTAGATTAGAACATAAAGAAGTTGAAGGAAAATACAAAATCCATAAATCTGATGGCACAAAACAATAACAACAAGCTATAAACTACTTGAGTCTGAAGTCTTAGATCATGGGATCTGGAGGACAGAGAACATTACTATCAATTTACAAAAAATCCCATTAGATATCATGGGATAACATGTATAGCAACAGGTTTAGAGGAGAACTGAATTTGTTGCGTGAACTTACAGCTACACACAATAAAATATTGTTTTGAAGAAGAAAGGCCATTAGAATAATGTTTTGGTCTAACAAATTAGTTTGACTCCACCAGAGGCTTAGTGGTAGAACAATGATAACCCCCTTATTCATGATTTACAGTCACTTAAAAGCCTATTAAAGGTCAACCAGGAGTTGGTTCCAACTCAACAGTGATGAGTTTGAGGGGGTTTTTAGTTTGTTAAAGTAGAGAGAACAGCCTTTTGACATGGTTTGTAAATATCAAGATAGCCTACTTGACACGAACTGTGGTCTGTTCTCCTGTGAATTGCCTACACAAGTACGAGTGGCTTTAAACAAGAGAAAGTCATTTTATTACAACCCTGAAAGTGAAATCAGGGTCTTAATTCCATCTAATCATGGTCTGAACATTCTTGATTACTTTCAGACAATCCTTAAAAGGCATCTTATTTCCTTTGGATTTGTATCTCTGTATCTGTTCTGCTATTTTGATAATTTAGAAGTTACTTGATTTAGGATACATCCTACTCTGGGATAAATGACCTCTTTATCATAATGAAAGAAAACACCTATTTCTAAAAAAAGAGCACATCCACAGGTGGTGGGGCCCAGAATGCAGCACTCTTTGTGTTTGTGTGTGTGTGTGTGTGTGTGTGTG
>NW_006400015.1:3711644-3719054 GCF_000299155.1 Elephantulus edwardii
GATGGATCTTGGCAGAAAGCAAAGAATACCAGAAGAATGTCTATCTGTGCTTCATTGACTATGCAAAGGAAGTAGATGGCTAGTATACAATAATAAAAAAAAAGAGAAGAAGATGGAGGGAATACACAGAGTCACTACACCAAAAAATAATTGAGCGACATTGAGCAATTTCAAGAAGTATTGTATGAATAAAAGCCATTGATAATGAAGGAAGAAGTTGAAGCTACACTGAAGGCATTTAAAAAATAAGGCCCCACAAATCGATGGGTTACCGATTGGCATCTTTCAACTAACAGATGCAGACTGGGATGCACTCATCAGTTTATGTCAGAAAATTTGGAGGAGTCTGACTGGCTGATTGGAAAAGACCCATATTT
This sequence comes from Elephantulus edwardii, assembly GCF_000299155.1. Classification (NCBI taxonomy): domain Eukaryota; kingdom Metazoa; phylum Chordata; class Mammalia; order Macroscelidea; family Macroscelididae; genus Elephantulus; species Elephantulus edwardii. Next base: position 3,712,022 of record NW_006400015.1, read on the forward strand.
GTTTCCATTCCCAAGAAAGATGATTCAACACAATGTTGATATTAATATCACAATCAAGCAAAATACTTTGATGATCATTCAATAATAGAGTTACATGAATAGGAGTCAATTCAAAGTGATTCTATTTTGCTTCGTTGGTAGGAAGTTGCTATATGGAAGGTATGTGAAGAAACAATCTCCTCTAATACAATTTATAGCCTCTGAAAGCCATGAGTCGATTCCGACATGAAGACATTGAGTTTTGAGTTGAGCTCTATCAGCCCATACTCTAGATTCAGATAACACATGTTCAATTGCTTGAACCCAGGGGGTAATGGAGTCAGAGTTAAGGAGAAAGAACAAATTTCAATTCCATGGCTTATTTTGTCCCTCATTGTGATGCTCAGGACATATTAATGCCAATAATTAGCCCTAAACCCTTGTGGAGCACATGGTTTTAGATTTGAGAGAGTAGCCTTAATCTGGAGCTTAATCAGAATCTAGAATCTGGAAAAATGTCCTTCCCCAGATGGTGTAAGGCTCTAGTAAAATACTTTGCCTTGTAGAATAAGTCATTTTGATGGAGTACCTTCTGGGCTCAGTAAGTTCTAAGACTGCGGACTCCTGGTGCTTATCACTTTTATGCTTAGGTTGCTCAGTCTCTAGAATTCATCAAATTTATGATTTAAGTATTGCTACCAGTGTAACAAAATGTCTTTAGGAGTTTCTGCTCTAATAAGTCTGAAATAGTAGTAAGTGATTTTAATTGTCTTTAGCTTTTTGTTGATAATGTTGTAAAGATCAGACCACATATGGGCTCTTCATCCATTGTAACTGAAACTGGAATTCAGTGATTTCCAAGCAACAAAGTCTACCCTAGGACTCAGATCTTACTTATTCTAGTAGTTTTTAAGTAAATGTGGGCCATTCTATAGGGGTAAGTGTACTTTCTTAGCTTAGTTCTCTCACTCTTGTGATTCATCGAGACTTCTAGCAGTTGGTTCCAACAGGAGATTTCATACCATGTGTGTGTGATTTTAGCTTGCAATGTATGAGCCGCTGAATTTGCATCTTTCTTAGCAGCATGTTCTGCAGCCATATTAGTCCCTGATGAGGCAGCACAGCTCATCTTAGCAAAGTCTAGAAGGAAAATGCCAACAAACCGAACTCACTGTAACAGAGCTAGCTGATTGAGAATCAAAGGGACCCTCTGACTTCCTGCCACAGCCTCAGAGAAGGCATTCCTGGTTCTTCATAGATATCACCTGGTGAGATTGGAGGGGACAAAAGTTTGTGAAACTTCTAAGAATGTAGACTCCTTTGGGTTTCTGGGACTAAAATCTTTGCATTGCCAAGGTTGTAAACCTTAACAGGAAGAGACTGCTTCATCTTGGTTTCTGTAGCTGGTGGACTCCAAGTGGTTCTCTTTTGACTGCATTTGAACTGTTATGCCACCAATACTCTAGAAAGAGGTGGAAACTTATTAGGGCCTATTTTATTCCATAGCTTGCCTTTTGGAACAGGTATTCGAACATATTCCAAAAAAGGAAGAATTCTAACTTACCATATTCTAAAAGAAGGAAGAATTCTAACCATCATACTTAAGCTGCTTGTACATTTCTATCAACCAAACGTGACTTTGAATGATTAGAGGAACTGTTACTGGAATGAGAAAAAGATCAGGATTATAAACTCCAGCAGGTTTTAACAGGAATTGAGCTTTACTATAGATTTCTTTGATTTGTGGTCTTGACAGAGACTATTCAATGTCCCATAGACTGTCAAAAAGACAAATAAATCTATTTTAAAGGTAGTGCATCCCAGGTGCTTCTTGGGGCAAGGAAGGTGGAACTTTGTCTGACTTACCTTGGGTAGATAATCAGAGGAATGAGCACTCCGAAAGTGGCATCATGTTAAGCAAGGGAGAAAGTCAGTAAGAGTGAGAAAGAACCTCTAAGAGATGGTTTGGCACTATGACTAACACAAGGGGCTTGAGCACGAGAGAGATTGTGAGGATTTGCAGGCTAGGGCAAAGTGCAGGTCTGTTGTTCTTAGTGTTGCTCTGAGTCAGAGTCAACTTGAAGACACCTAACAACAGCGATAGTTCTTGAATTCTCCTGGTGGAAAACTAGTTAAAGACTTTACCACTAATTGAATGCAAGTCCTTTAGTCATTCCTCAGGACAAAAGTGGGGGAAGTCTGCTTCTTGGAATCCCTCTTGAGTGGTTTGATTATGTCTTTCTGATAGAGTTGTGATGAGTCACCATCCGTTCCACAACAAAAGACTGTATGTTTATGACTCTGAAGTAAATTCTATAATTGTCTTTTTTACAACTGGATTGGCCTGGGTCACTTTCCTAACACAGATTTTGTTGCTGTTGATGCATCTTTATTTGGTTTCTAGTTTTATATTTCTGTGTATCAATATCATCACAGACTCAGTGACTTAAAGCAACCCATATGTATTATCACACAGTTCCTGTGATTCAGGAGCCTAGGCTAAGCACAAATGAGCATGACTCCTTAAGAACTCACAAGGTGCAGTTAAGGTTTTAGTCAGTACTGGGGAACATAGATGCAAAAATCCTCAATAAAATCCTGGCCGAGAGAATCTAACAGTACATAAAAAAAATTTTAAAAAAATTCTCTATGACCCCGTGGGATTCATAATAAGTATACAAAGTTGATTCAACATAAGAAAAACAACCAATGTCATTCATTTGAAGGCTTGAATGGAAACTGATCCACTTCCAAGTTTATGGGCTTCTGTCAGAATTCAGGTTTTTTGTAATTGTAAAACTAAGGGCCTCAATTTTTTGCTGACTCTCAGCTGGAGAGTACCAGTAGTTACTGGAACTTATCATTCCCCGCCCCCTCCCCCCGCCCCCGCACCATTTAGACCTCCTAAAATGACTGCTTGTGTCATGAAGCCAAGAAAGGAGGAAAATTTCTTCTATGACCAATTGTCATCAAGTTGGTCCTGACTCACAGTGGCACAAGTAATACTGAACTCCATAAAGTTTACAAAGATGATATTTTGGAACTCATTGACAGATCTTTTCTTTATGACTCCTCCATTTGCACTCAAACCAGTTTTTGAAGCAACAGCTACATATCTAACCACTCAAACCACCAGAGGACATTATTTACGGAACAGACATCATAAACAAATAAAATATTGTACACGTGACCTCCCATCACTTTTGCTATATTTTCCTGCTGTATTGTGTCTCTTTTCCTATACTGTGATGTCTTGCATTCTTCTGTGATGCTGGAAACCATGATATGAGTATTTCAAATACCCACAGTCACCTATGGTGAATAGGTTTCAGTGGATCTTCTGAAGCACAACAGACATCAGAAGCAAATGACCAAGAACCAGTTATATTGAAGAGGAAAGTCCAAGCTGCATTACATTCATTGAAATAAAATAAGATCTGAGAAATTGATGGAGTGACCATAGAGGAATTTCAGTAAATAGAGTCAGCCCAGAACATGCTTACTGGTCTATGGCAAGAAACGGGCAAGATAGCTCCTGGACCTACTATGCTTGTTCTCATCCAAAAAAGATGACTACAAAAAATGTAGAAATTACCTGACAATATTATTAGTACAAAATTCAAATAAAATATTAAGATTTTTTTTTTAAATGGCTTTAACCATACATTGACAAATGACTACCAGAAATTCAAGCTACATACATACAAGGGTGTGGAAGGAGGGATTATCATTGCTGATGCCAAGTGCATTTTGCCTGAAAGCAGAAAATGTCAGAAAAATTTTACTTGTGTTTTATTGACGACGTAAAGATGTTTGACTGTATGAATCTAACAAATTATTGATTTCATTGCAAAGAATGGATATTCCAGGCACTTAAATTTGTTCAAATTAAATCTGTGCTAAGACCAAGAAGCAGCCATTTGATAACAAGGGTTATGTAAAGGATTAGATAAGGAAAGGTATAAATCAGGGCTGTATCCTTTCTCCATACCTATTAAATATATATATCCTAAAAAAATAATTAGCGAAATTGGACTGTATGAAGAAGAATGAGAAATCAGGGTTGCTGAAAGACTCATCAACCATTAAGCAGAGTATTCAACCTTCTTTGTAGAAAGTGAAGCATCTACAGCACAGTCAGAGACCACAGTCTTCAATATAGAACACATTTCAACATCAAGAAAATAAAAATCCAAACTCTAGGACAATAGAGAAAAGCTAGAATTTGACAAGAATTTAATATTAAAATTAATATTATATGATTTCCCAATAAATGTCAATATTTCTTCCCTTTGTTTTAGCCTCTCCAGTTCCAGTTTAAATTTTTACTACTCTGTCCTTGTAATGGTTTTTTTTATTTTTGCTTTCTTCATATATATCCTTGAACTCATCCCGTAACTCATCTTGATTTTGATTTGTTGCATTCATCGAATCTATTCCTAGGATGTTTTTTACATTCAGATGGCATTGAGTCAAAGTATAATTTTGGACAATAAAAAAAGATGACAGAAGAAGAATATATGCTTTTGAACTGTGCTGTTGGAAAAGAGTTCTGAATGTCTTTTGGACTGCCAAAAGAACAAATAAATCGTGGAAGAAGTGCAACCAGGTGAACATTAAGAGTCAAGGCAAGGATAGTGAACATACTTTCACATACTTTGAACAAATTGTCAGGAGAGGCCAGTTTTTGGACAAAAACATCATATTTTGGAAAAGGTGAATGGTCAGTGTAAGAGAGAAAGGCCCTTAACAGGACTGACTGGCACAGTAATGGTAACAATAGGCTCTAACATATCAAAAATCACGATTATCATGCAGGACAGAATAATATCCAGATGTGTTGTTGATAAGGTTGCAGTTAATTGTAATTGACTCGATGTCACCTATCAACAAAAATAACACAATAACACACATGGTAGCGGGAATGAAGAAATGAAAAGATATGCTACATTAGTCAAATCTTCTGTCAAGGACCTCTTTATAGTAGTCAAGGGCAAGTTTCACGTTTTGAAGACTAAGGTTCACCTGAATAAGCCATGACATTTTCAGTTGTTTCATATGTATCTGAAATTTGGACAATAAATAAGGAAAACTAAAGACTTGGTGCCTTTGGATTGTATAGTTGGTGGAAGTATATACCGTTGACTGCCAAAATGATCAAACAAATCTGTCTAGAAGAAAGTTCAACCAGAAAGTTCCTGAGAGTCAAGAACCATGACACTTTTTGTTGCATACTTTGTTATGTTTCAGAAGGCATCAGTCCTTTAGAAAAATACATCATGCTTGGAAAAGTAGAGGCAATGAAGCAGAATAAAATTTGCAATGAGTTGGATTGACACAGTGACAACAACAATGTTATTGTGTGCCATCGAGTTGCCTATGACTCATAGCAATCCTATGTACAACAGTTCTAAACCCTGTTCTATCCTGTGCGAATCTTATTGTCTCTGACACACCTACCCCTATTATCGTATTCACTGTATCAATACATCTCATTGAGGACCCTCCCCTCTTGTGCTGTCCCACCACCCTTCCAAGCAGGATGTCCCTCTCCAAGGATTGGTTCCTCCTTTCAACATGTCCAAAGTATATCAGACAAAGCTTCAGAATTCTTACCACCAAGGAGCAGCCTAGTCTCACCCTCTCTCTGATGAACCTGTGTGTTCTCCTAGAATTCCGTGGTAAAATCAATATTCTTCTTCAGCACCACAGCTGAAAGGCATCAATTCTTCTTCTGTCATCCCTAATGATTGTCCAGCTTTCTGACACATAGCGAGTAATTGCAAAGACTATGGCCTGGGTCAGGTGCACCTTAGTCTCTAGACATCATTGTTCTTCAGTACTTTGGAGAGGTCTCTGACAGCAGAGTTTCCCAATGCAATTAGCTTCTCATTTCCTAGCTGCTGGTACCAAGAGTGTTAACTGTGGAGCCAACCAAACTGAATCTGTCAACAATCTCAGTCTCTTCACCATCTATCATGATGCTGCCAATTGGCCTAGTGGTGAGAATCTTTCTTGTCTTGATGTTGAGTTTCAATCTACATTTAAGGCTGCAGTCCTTGACCTTCTGCAACAAGTGTTTCAGGTCCTCCTCCGTTTCAGTAAGTAGGGTTGTGTTATCAGCATAATACAGGTTGTTGATGAGTGTTCCTCCAATCTTGATGTCACATTTCTCCTCATAGAGCCCAGCCTCCTAGATAATCTGCTCTTCATGTAGATTGAAAAGGTGTGGAGTGAGCAGACATCCCTGTTTTACATCCTTGCCAGTTTTGAACCATGCCGTGTTCCCTTTCTCTGTTCTTACGACTGCTTTCTGGTTTAAATATAGATTTTGCATAAGTGTGATCAATTGTTCTGGGATCCCCATTCTTTTCAGAGTTATCCAGTTTGTTATATCCACACAGTCAAATGGTTTTGCATAGTCAATGAAACACAGATAGACATTCCTCTGATACTCGGTGCTTTCAGCCAAGATCCATCTAACATTAGCTATAACATCCCTAGTACAATGGCCTCTTCTAAACCCAGACTGCACTTCAGGCAATTCTCTGTTGATGTACTACTGTTCCAGTCATTTTTGGATGATTTTCAGCAGAATCTTGCTTGGGTGTGATATTAATGATATTGTTCGATAATTTCCACACTCTATTGGGTCACCTTTCTTTGCATCTCTTCCAGGCAGTTGGCTAGGTGGTTGTCCTCCAGATTTCCTGGCACAACTTGGTGAACACATCCAAGGCAGTGTCTGTTTCTTGTTATATGTCAATTGATATGCCATCAATTCCTGGGGGCTTGTTTTTTGCCAGTTCTTTCAGAGCACCTTGAACATCTTCCTTCATCACCAGAGGTTCTTGCTTATACGTTGTTTCATGACATTCTGTGTCTGTCAGTTCCTATCACAGCAACAGTAGGTTTGAGAATGTCAGAGATCAAGAGGATAGATTGTCCCTCCTTCTCCAGCACAGCATCAGGTGGGTTTGAACCACACACCTTTGGGATTGAAGTGTAGTTTCTTGCCACAAGGCCACCAGAGCTCGCTAGTTGATGTACTTTT
>NW_006400015.1:3720044-3723069 GCF_000299155.1 Elephantulus edwardii
CCTTTATCTTGTTGTGGTGCTCAAGTATTTTATAAATTCTAGATATAAGTCTCTTATCTGACATGTCATTACCAAATACTTTTTTCCAGTCTGTGGCTTCCCTTTTTACCCTGTTGGAGAAGTTTTTAGATGAGCATAGGGATTTGATTCTTAGAAGGTCCCATTCATCTATTTTATCTTCTCCTGGTTGTAGATAGTTGATGTACTTTTGATGTACTGTTCTGTTTTTCAATAACCCTCGTCAGGATTTTACTTGCATGTGATACTCATGTTCAATGTCCCCGTATTCTGTGACCCTTGTAAGCCTGCCTGTCTCTAGCTGAACCTCATGGTGAGAGGAAAAAAGCAAATGCTGAAAGTGACAAATCTCTTCAATTCAACCCAACTACTGAAATATTTTAAAAATATTTACTCCCACAATGCAAAATTTATATAATTATGTTAGTTAATTATTTAGAAAATACATTAGGTTAAAGTTCACTGTATAATTATTACCTGTTTTAAATTAATGATTCATGTTTTATTATTTATAAACTATTCAAAGACATTTATAGAAATCCAGTGACAAAATACACTTGAAACATAGATGTTTAGGTAGCACCCTCCCCATATACACACCTGTGCACTTTTAAATGACTTCATATGCTCAATCCAAAGATATCTAATTGCCTTAATTTACTTCATCCAAAAGTAGAAGAGTTAATGATATGTTTAATTATAAACTTTGCCCTTTGTGCAGGTATAATTAATGACTCAGGCAGCTGTGCAGAGGGCCAAAGCAACCTTTTATTACTCCTGAGGTTCCTGAACAACGCCAGCGTTCCAACGGGTCAGGTTCTATTAATGCAGGAATCCAAATGTCTACCCTAAGACATTTCTCACAGAGCACCTCTGAACAGAAAGACTTTTAATTATATGTGCTGTATACCATCCACAGGATTTTTTGCACCAAGGGAAAGTAAAAAATTTGTTGTCTCAAGTAATGATGACAAGGGGTATTATTTTTTTTTATTGGGATAGTATTATAAATTTTAAAAACTTTACTGACATGTGGCCTCAGGTCTGAAAAATGGGGAATTCTTTTCCCTCCAAAATGTTGTTTGATTGTTTGTTGTTTCCAATAAATAAATACCTTTCAAGTCTGAAAAAATGGGCAATTTTTCCCCCTCTATTTTTCCCCCCCCAGGAAATAAATATCTTTTAAACTGTAGAGTAGTTTACGTTTTCCACTGGGTTTGACAGAGGCAGTGAAGGGAGGTTGTCCATTTAGACATCTCACTGTTTGCTTGCTCCTTGTCCATCTGGGCTTCCATTGAAGTGGAATCACAGCTTCCCTCTCTTCAGAAAGAGTGGCTCTATAGTTTGCCGTCATGAGCTCACCTTTTCCTGTAGAACATGCATCACCTGAGATTTCCCTGAGCAAGTTGAGTCATTATACAGAAAATAAAATCATTTTTGTTCTTGACGGCCATACCATCACTGAGTCGAGTATGGTTATATTTTTTTTAAATAATATTATTTTGTCACTTTGAGTTTTAAAAGGTCTAGTTTTGAATCTTAGCTCTGCCACTTGCTAGCTATGGAATTTCAGGAAAGTTTTTACTCTGAGTCTTAGTGTTGTAGTTGTTATGTGTCATCCAGTCATCTGCAACTTACAGGAATCCTATGTACAACAGTTCTGAAACCTGTCCTATCCTGAGTCAGTTTCACTACTCTGACAGTTAATCCCAATGTCCCATTTATGGAGCCAATCACTCTTATCCACGTCTTCCTCTCCTGGGCTGACCATCCACCCTATCAAACATGATGTCCCTTTCCAAGGACTGGTCCCTCCTGGCCATGTGACCCCAGTATGTGAGACAGAGCTTCAAAATCCTAGCCTCCAAAGAGAAATTTGGTTTCACTCTCTTCAGATAGAACCTGTTTGTTTCTAACAGTCCATGGTGTCTTCAAACCTCTTCTCCAGCACCACAATTCGAACACATCAGTTCTTCTTCTGTTATCCTTGGTCATTGTCCAGCTCTCTTCTCAGTACTCTGGAGAGGTTCCTAAAGTAGATTTTCCCAGTGCAATTTGTCTTTTGGTTTCCTGACTGATGCCAAGAGTTTTGATTATGGAACCGAGAAAGCTGTAAATATTAACAAGCTCAATCTCTTCTCATCTATCATGGTGCTGCCAATTGGCCCAGCAGTGAGAATATTTGTCTTCTTGATGTTGACCTTCAATCCATATTGACCTTGACCTTCATTTCTTTTTCTAAAGTCTAGCCTCTTGAATGATTTGTTCTGCATATAGATTGAAAAGTTTACAAAACAGGATGCATTCCTGATGCACTTCTTTCATGATTTTGAACCAGGCTGTGTGTTCCTGCTCTGTTCTGAGGACTGCTTCCTGGTGCAAGTATAGGTTTCACATAAGCTCATGCAAGAGTTCTGGGGTTCCCATTTTCCTCAAGGTTAGCCACAATTTGCAGTGATCCACACAGTCTAATGCCTTTGCATAGTCCATGAAATACAGATATTCTTCTGTACTCAGCAAAGAAAATGCTTTACTGACATTATTAAAACAACCAAACGCAACAAAATACGAGATTGCTTTTTCAGACTTTTAAGTTGATTAGGAGGACTTAAGCCTTCAATGTTCATAACTTACCTGTGAGTTAGCACAGATCTGTTACATCTTCATCATGGACAATTGATACTCTACCAATCAAATCTTCTCCCTCAGATCCTATGGGCATCATAGCTGATCTCTGTTTTTGTACTGACCGCTTTCACTCTTATTTAAAGTTCTGGATAAGTTACTTATAGCTTAACTGTGCTGTGATAAAATTTTCCCTCTTTTCACTTCTCTCTGGAATGGTTCACAGGAGATTAATTTTTTTTCTTCATATCTTTTTCTTTTTTTATTCATTCTAATAAAAATTTACAGAGACTTTGGACTTTCATTCATTTATTGTTGCACTTCTCTCCCTGCCCACCCCTATCCCCCCCGTACACTCCTCTCTTTGAAAAGTAAAAGAAAA
>NW_006400015.1:3723979-3724997 GCF_000299155.1 Elephantulus edwardii
CCAAATACTTTTTCCCAGTCTGTGGCTTCTCTTTTTACCCTGTTAGAGAAGTTTTTGGATGTGCATAAGGATTTGATTCTTAGAAGGTTCCATTCATCTATTTTATCTTCTCTTGGTGGTAAATAAGAGATTAATTTTTCATGGTATGGTTCACAAGAGACTAGTTAAGAGTAAGAATGTTAAGAGTAAACAGTCAACTAGGAATGGGAGTTGAGGAGATGAGATGGGTCATTTCATCTCCTGATGCAAAAGATAGGAGAACACATATGTGAAGAGTGATCTTCTGAAAAACACCTAAAAATTAATCTTGAACTTTCAAAATATTTCTTATCTTATGGACTGAGGCTCAATATTCAGGAAACAAAGATTCTCACAATATGATTATATATATTGAGTGTACACATATCAGTGTATATCATCGTATTTATTCAGGAGGCTGGGCTTTATAAGAAGGAATGTGGCATCAAGATGGAAGGAAGATTCATCATCAACCTATGTTATGCAGATGATACAACCTTGCTTGCTGAAACTGGAGAAGACATGAAGCACTTGCTGCAAAAGGTCGAGGACTGTAGCCTTCAATATGGATTGAAGCTCAACATCAAGAAGACAAAGGTTCTCACGACTGAGCTAATTGACAGAACCATGGTAGATGGAGAAGAGATTGAGGTTGTTAGTAATTACAGCTTGCTTGTGGCCAGGAGAGAAAGACTGGTCCCTGGAGAAGGATATATCATGCTTGGAAGGTGGGACAGACAGCACAGGAGAGGAAGATCCTGGATGAGATGGATTGGTGCATTAACTGGGACAATGGGGCAATGGGGATCGGTGCATCAGAATTAGTGAGACTGGCTCAGGACAGGGCAGGGTTCAGAGCTGCTGTACATACATAGGGTCACTATGACTCAAGGTGGATCATGGACCTAGGACTAAAACCAAGGACTATAAACTTCATTACAGAAAAGCTAGGAACAACACCAGAAGTCCTAATCCACAACATAAAGAATCTTCCCAGTAT
>NW_006400015.1:3730360-3731983 GCF_000299155.1 Elephantulus edwardii
TGGAGGCAAGGATTCTGAAGCTTTGTCTGACATACGTTGGACATGTTGCAAGGTGGGATCAGTCCTTGGAGAGGGACGTCATGCTTGGGAGGAGGAGGGGCAGTCCAAGAAAGGAAGCCTATTGATGAGATGCATTGATTCAGTGACTGGGGTAACGGGAATAAGTGTGTTGGAGACAATGAGACTGGCAACGGATAGAGCAGTATTTAGGGCTGTTGCATATAGAGTCTCTATGAGTCGCAGGAGAATTGACGGCACATAACAACAACAACATCTAGTGTAAACTGATATTTAACAAAGCAATAAATCCTATTAATGAGAAAATGATGTTTTCAACAAACGGTGCTGGCAAAACTGGACTACTAATTGCAGAAAGTTGAAACAAGATCCACGTCTTACACTATACACAAAAGCCAACCTAAGGTGGAGACCTAGGAATAAAGTCCCAAACCAGAAAATTCATAAGATACAAACTGTGATCAAGCTTAGAAAGTCTAGAATAACTATAAAGGGACTGCCATATATAGTTAGAAATATGCAAAGAGGCTTGATGACTATGACCTTTGAAAGATTAAATCTGTGTTCATCAAAAATTTTTTCCCACATGGTGAAAAGAAAACCTACTGACAGAGATCAAACATTTGGCAATAAGCATCTCAAACAAGGGTCTCATGACAAAAGTTTATAGAATCCTTTTGTACCTAGACACACACACACATGTAGAGAGAGAGAGATTGATGAACCAACTACAAAAATGAGCAAAAGTCATAGAAAGACTTTTCACAGAGGAGGATATTCGGATGGCCAACAGACAGGACGAAATACTCAAAATGACTGGCAATAAGAGAGATGAAAATCAAAACTACAGTGAGATACCATCTTACCCCAGTAGCAGTGGTCAGGTTTAACACGCAGCAAATAATAAATGTTGGAGAGGATGTGATAAGAACTCTTAAAGATTGTTGGTGAGATTGTAAAATGGTACAACCACTCTGGAAGGTGGTTCTACATTTCCTCAAAAAGTCAAACATAGAAATTCCATATGACCCAACTATCCCACTTCTAGGAATATGTTTTTGTAATGTGCCGTTGAGTTGCCTGCGACTCATAGCGATCCTATTTATAACAGCCCTAAACCTTGCTCAATCCTGTGCCAATCTTACTGTCTCTGACACCCCATTACCCCAGTGACTGAATCAATCCGTCTCTTCGAGAGTCTTCCTCTCTTGCTCTGTCCCTCCACCGTCCCAGGTATGACATCCCTCTCCAAGGATTAGTTCTGCCTTGCATCATGTTCAAAGTGTGTCAGACCTCCTAGGAGCAGCCTGGTGTCACCCTCTCTAGGGTGAACCTGTTTGTTCTCCTGGAAGTCTATGGTATATTCAATACTCTTCCCCAGAACCACAGTTCAAAGGCATCAACTCTCCTTCTATCATCCCTAGTCATTGTTCAGATAGCACTGGTCTGCATTGCTGTACAGAAGTAACTCATGATTTCTGTGTTGCTAAACACTCTGACACTGATGTGCCAAATGTGATAATGGTTACCCATGGTGGGCAGTGTTTGGTGGAGCTTCCCAATTAATACAAGCTTGGAAGCAGGAATGGAATCCACTTCTGAAAT
>NW_006400015.1:3732390-3733371 GCF_000299155.1 Elephantulus edwardii
CTTCAGATCCTCCTCAGTTTCAGCAAGCAGGGTTGTGTCATCTGTCTAACGTAGATTGTTGATGAGTCTAATCATGATGCCACATTTCTCATCATAGAGCCCAGCCTCCCAGATACTCTGTTCTTCATGTAGATTGAAAAGGTATGGAGATAGGACACATCCTTGAGAACTGAGGCACAAACAGAGACTTGTACACCAGCATTATTCACCATAGGAAGACCATATAAACAGCTCAAATGTCCAACCACAATGGAATGGATAGATGTGCTATGTATCATGCAGGAAAAATGATTTTATAAATTATTAACTAACTTGAGAGACACTGTAGAGCATTATGCTCAGTAAACTAACTCAGTCTCATAGAGACAAATGCTGTATAAGACCATTATTGCATGATAATCCAAAGATGGAAGAAACGGGACTTAATCATAGGGTCACAGAATTTGATGGGTGGAGAGAAGTATAGGTAAAGAACAGGGGAAAGATCTGATGTGGAAAACAATGTATATGAACTGTGTAAGTAAACCAGAGTAATTAAAAAAAATAAATAAAATTAAGTACAACAATGAATGACTGGAAACCCTAAGTCTCTGTAAACTTTCATTAAAATTAATTTTTAAAAAATAGAGTTCATTATCTTTTCCTGCAAAAATGATGCTAAGTAGAACTTTTTCTTTTTATTGAAGGACTAAAACAAAAAGTTATAATAGCCAGAGAGCTGGAATTTGAACCACACACAGGACAGCTGAATCTCAGCCAAAAGACACCAGCCAAGCCACTGTGGAACCCACCCACCAGGAGCAAGTAGGGAGCAACCGCCTGCCACCATGTGACACCAGAGTAGAAAGCAACCGCCCCCAGCTTCTACAAGACCCTGGAGGAGCAACTGCCTGCCAGCCCCCATGGAACCCTGGAGGAGCGACCACTGCTGACCACTGGGTGACCTCAGAGGAGTCACTGCACGCCACTGCGTGACCCCCC
>NW_006400015.1:3734456-3738627 GCF_000299155.1 Elephantulus edwardii
GACACAGAATTGAAAAGAGGAGTGATTTAATATATTCAATGGGTGAAAGACAAACTTGATGAATTACAGGACACTATGAGCAAAAACCAGGAGGAGCTAAAAAAAAACAATCAAAATATTCAAAATATAAGGTCCAGTGTTTCAGAGGCTATCAACATGATGGACGAACACATGAGCAGAGTTGAAGAGATGGAACACAGAAACAGTGAAATTGAAGACAAAATTGTCACCACTGATCTGCTAGAGCAAAAAGCAGACTCAAAAAAAAAAAAAGGAAAAAGAAGGAAAACCTAAGAATAAGATGGGACACCAGCAAGAGAAATAACATGTGCATCATTGGAATCCCAGAAATGGAAGAAGTAAGTAAAGGCACTGAAAAAGTTGTGGATGAATTACTAGAGGAAAACTTCCCAGGCATAATGAAGAGCAAGAGAATATGTATTCAGGAAGCTCAGCGAAAACCATATAGATTAGACCCCAAAAGAAAAACATCAAGGGATAGCATAGTTAAATTCGCCAGAATCAAAGATAAGGAGAGAATCCTGAAAGCAGCAAGGGAGAAACAAAGAGTAACCTATAAGGGAGAACAGATAAGATTAAGTGCCAATTTCTCAGCAGAAACCGTGCAAGCAAGAACAGAGTAGAAGGACATGTATCAAACACTCAAAGAACACAACTGTTAAACAAGAATACTGAACCCAGCAAAGTTATCCATCAAATATGAAGGAGAGATCAAGATATTCCCAGAAAAACAGAACCTAAGAGTTTGTAAAAACAAGACCAGTGTTGCAGGAAAGACTCAGATGTCTTTTTAACAGACATACCACAGAAAGTTGCATGGTCCAAAGTAACTAGCAACAACACCAAAAAGAACTCAACACAATAATAGCCACAAAGCCTACCCTCTCAATAGTCACCCTGAATGTGAATGGTTTAAATGCACTGCTGAAGAGAAAAAGAGTACCAGATTGGATAAAAAAACAAAATCCATCAATATGTTGTCTACAAGAGACACACCTGAAAAATGAAGATAAAGACAGGCTAAAGATAAAAAGGTGGGGGAAATATACTGAGCAAATGGCAACCAGAAAAAAAGCAGGAGTAGCGATATTAATCTCTGATAAAATAAACGTCAGTGTAAAAATCATCACAAAGGACAAGGAAGGCCACGACATAATGCTGAAAGGGTCAACAGAACAAGAGGACATAACAGGAATAAATATCTATGCACTAAATGAAAGACCTGCAAAATGCATAAAGCAAATATTAACAAAGCTGGAAAAGGAAAGAGACAACACTTCTATAGTGCTTGGAGACTTCACTATACCTCTCTCAAGAAAAGACAGAACTACCAGGAAAAATCTCAACTGAGATACTGAAGAATTTAACCACACAATAAACCAACCTGACCTCATAGGTATTTATACCCCAAAAAATCACAGTATACCACCTTCTCCAATGTGCATGGAATATTCTCCAGAATAGATCACATTCTAGGTCACAAGGCAAGCATCAGTGAATTAAAAGACATAGAAATAATACAAAGCATCTTTTCAGATCATAATGCTACAAAATTAGAAATTAATACTAGGATGATAAAAGAGAAAAAGCCATACATGTGGAATCTGAACAACACCTTGCTTGAGCATGACTGGGTACTAGAAGAAATAAAAAATGAAATTAAAAAGTTTCTTGAAACAAATGACAATGAAATTACCACTTGCCAAAACCTTTGGGAAACAGCCAAAGCAGTAATCAGAGGTCAATTTATAGCAATAACAAAACACATCAAAAGGCAGGAAAAACAGACCATTGACTCTCTAACCCAATATCTCCAGCAAATTGAAAAAGAACAGCAAGAAAACCCAACACCTTCTAAAAAAACTGAAATTATAAAAACTAGAGGAGAAATAATTGAAATAGAAGACACAAAAACAATTGAAGCTATCAACAAAACTAGGAGTTGGTTCTTTGAAAAGGTCAATCAAATTGATAAACCACTAGCAAAACTCACAAAAGAAAGGAAGGTGAAGACACAAATAATCCAAATAAGAGAAGAAGCAACATCACAACAGAACCAACTACAACAAAAAAGCTAACATTAGAGAATTATGAAAAACTATACTCAAACAAATATGAAAACCTAGAGAAAATGGACAAATACCTAGAAATGCACAAACTACGTGAACTGACACAAACCAAAATTGAATATCTGAACAGACTCATTACAAAAGAAGTAATTGAAAAGGTAATACAACAACTTCCAACCAAAAAAAAGCCCTGAACCAGAAGATTTTACAACTGAATTTCATCAAACATTCAGAGAAGAACTGTTACCAATTCTACACAAATTATTTCATAAAACAGAAGAAGATGGAATCCTCCCAGACTTATTCTATGAAGCAAACGTATCTTTGATACCAAAGCTGGGAAAAGACACCACCAAGATAGAAAACTATAGGCCAATATCTCTCCTGAACAGAGATACAAAAGTCCTGACTAAAATACTGGCCAATAGAAGCCAACGATACATCAAAGAAATAATTCACCATGACCAAGTGGGATTCCTATGCAAGGATGGTTCAACATAAGGAAAACAATTAACGTAATTCGTCACATTAACAAAGCAAAGAACAAGAACCACATGATCGTAATAATTGATGCAGAAAAGGCCTTGGAAAAAATCCAACACCCTTTCCTCATTAAAACACTCAACAAAATAGGATTAGAGGGGGATTTCTCCAACATAGTAAACAGTATTTATGCAAACCCGAGAGCCAACATTGTTCTCAATGGAGAGAGGTTAAAGGTATTCCCTTTAAGAACAGGAACTAGGCAAGGATGCCCACTATCACCTCTCTTATTCAGTATTGTTTTGGAAGTCTTAGTGATAGCAATATGACAAGAGAAGGGAATAAAAGGTATCCAAATTGGCAAAGGGGGGGGTAACAATATCTTTTAATGCTAATGATATGATAGTATACTTAGAAAACCCTAAAGACTCAGCAAGAAAACTATTGGACACAGTGGGCCAATTAAGCAAAGTGGCAGGATACAAGATCAACATACAAAAATCAGTTGTATTTCTCTACAGGGACAAAGAGAATAGAGAGCCAGAACTAAGAAAAACAATACCCTTCACAATAGCTAATCACAAGATTAAATACTTGGGAATAAATTTAACCAGAACCATAAAGGATCTATTCAAAGAAAATTACAAAACATTACTACAAGAAACAAAAAGAAACCTTGAGAAGTTGAAGAATATCCCTTGCTCACAGACAGGAAGACTCAGTATTGTGAAAATTTCAATACCATCAAAGGCAATTTACACATTTAATGCAATCCTAATACAAATACCAATCCCATTCTTCAACTAGATGGAAAAGGCAATCTCCACTTTCATTTGGAATGGAAAGAAGCCCCAAATAAGCAAAGCAGTCCTTAAAAATAAGAAGAAAGGTAGGAGGTATCTCACTCCCTGAGTTCAAATCCTACTATATTACACTGCCATTGTGGTAAAGACAAAATGTTACTGGTACAATAACAGACACAAAAATCAATGGAATAGAATTGAGAACCCGGAGACGAGCCCATCTATCTATGGTCAACTGATTTTTGACAAGGAGATGAAATCAGTTAAGTGGGGTAATGACAGCCTTCTTAACAACTGGTGTTGGCAAAATTGGAAAAGTATCTGCAAAAGAATCAAGCAAGATCCACACCTCACTCCATATACAAAAACCAACTCAAGGTGGATCGTGGATCTAGGACTAAAACCAAGGACTATAAACTTCATTCAAGAAAAGCTTGGAAGAATTCTAGTAGTCCTAATCCACAACATAAACAGTCTTCCAAGTATCCTGAAAAACCTACAGCCAGGAGAAGATAAAGTAGATGAACGGGATCTTCTAAGAATCAAATCCGCATGCACATCCAAAAACTTCTCCAACAGGGTAAAAAGAGAAGCCACAGACTGGGGAAAAGTATTTGGTAATGACGTGTCAGATAAGGAACTTACATCCAGAATTTATAAAATACTTGAGCACTACCACAAGATAAAGGTAAACAATCCAATTGGAAAATGGGCACAGCATATGAACAGACACTTCACTGAAGAAGACATTCAGATGGCCAACAAGCACAAGAAAAAATGTTCAAAATCCCTAGC
>NW_006400015.1:3738784-3741389 GCF_000299155.1 Elephantulus edwardii
GAGACTATAACTGCCACCCAAGCAGAAATATGCACACCCATGTTTATTGCGGCTTTATTCACAATAGCAAGGAGTTGGAAACAACCTCAGTGCCCATCAACAAACAAATGGATAAAGAAGCTGTGGTATATTCACACCATGGAATACTATGCAGCATTGAAAAACAAGGAATGCATGCAATGTTATTCAAAATTGGTGACCCTGGAGGGGTCACCAATTATTTTGCTGAGTGAAGTATCTCAGTCACAAGAGGACAAATACTGCATGGTACCACTGTTGTAAAACAGGACTGACCTTGGGGTTGGGGAGAAACTGAGGAAGATGGGTTCAATAATGTGTACTGCATTGAAACAGATGAGGGAGAAAACTGTGATATGTGATTAGGTTTTTTTTGTCATTACAGGAGTCTAGAGCGAAGGCTACATACATGGTGGAGTGGACCTGGGAGAGGGTTTGTAAAACAATGAAAGAATTTCTCTTTTACTTTTCCAAGAGGGTAGTGTACTAGGGGGGAGGGTCGGGAGGGGAGAAAAGTGCAACAATGAATGAATGGAAATCCAGACTCTGTAAATCTTTACTGAAAGTAAAAATAAATTTAAAGAAAAAAGAGAGAGAGAGAGAAAATTATATTAAAAACACTTCTGCCTAGATTTTTGGTGAAATATCACATCTTGGAAATGGAATTAACAACAGTAATCAGAAAATTTATTACAGAGACCAGAAAAACAAAGCAAATAAATGAGCTTGTGTGACAATGAGGTCTTTGAAGGTATTATCAGGTAATTTGAGGTCATACTAGAAAATAGTATCTTAATCTGATATGAATTGTGTTGTTACAAAGAGAGAAAAGACAAATAGACACAGAGGGAATACAATATCATTTTAAACTATATTTGGACTACAGGTTCTAAGGTTTGTTGTACTGTGGTCAGAAATTATGGTCTGTTGAGACTTTTTGTGTCACCTATAGTGATTTTTGTTCATGTTCCAGGAGTACTTAAAGACTTGTTTTGTGTGTTTATTAGCTATGGATTTCAATATATGCAGATGAAGTAAGGCTTATTTATTGTGATTTTAAATTCTAATAGCTTTGATGCTTTCCCTGTCTACTTATCCTGTCAATTAATTCCCAAATGAAGTATTGTAAAAGGACTCATAATTATATTTTTCCAGTTACTCCTAAGTTCTCTCAATTTTTGTTTTGTTTTTTTGGAAGTTTTTATCATTTGGCCAATCACATTTAAGGTGATTTTGACTCTCTGGCAACACTTTGGGGTTTTTTATATTCCACGTGCTTCATACCAAACCCAGACCCACTTCTGTGGAATTGATCTCAATTCCTGGTGGACTTCTAGGATGGAAGAGGACTTCCCTAATGGGTTGTAAAGGCTGAACTCATAAAAACAGAGTGTCATAATTTTCTCCAAGGAAGAGGCTAATGGGTTCAAACTGGAAAACACAGGGTGAGCATAAAAGCACTTAACCATTACTGTGCCACCAGGCTCCTTACCGTGAGCAAATTCCATGTGGTTGAAATGTAGTAACATCGTTGGATTCCACTGTTATCTCCTCCTCTATTACACCTGGTGGAAGCTATTATAGTGCTTTATCTCTCCTAGATTACTGCTACAGACTCCTATTTGCCCTGCTTGTTCTCTTGCCATCACTGAGTCTATCCCACTTCTTCTTATTCAGATTTACTTGTTCTTTTGATACATCAAGTCTTTACCAATGCAAAAATTCAAAGTCATTGATTATTCGTCTTCCTTAGTCATTGTCAACTTTAATATGTAGGTAATCAGAAACAGTCAAGGCTTGAGTAACCTGCCAATTTGTCCAAGACAACAAGACATTTGATTTCTTGACAAAGAAAAGAAAATTCTTAATCAATTTACTCTTTTCTCAATTTTCATGATGTCTTTTGGTCTTTGTAAGAGGATTTTGTTTTCTTTGTGTTGATATGTAATCCATATTGAAAGTAAAAACCATTGAACTTCCTGAGTAGTTGCATCAAATATTTCTTTTCTGCAAATTAGCTTGTTACCTGAATATTGTTAATGAATCTTCTTTTAGCCTCATACTATGTTCTTATTTATATGGTCTAGTTTCTCAACTTTTTTGCTAAGAATATCAATTGAATAGGTGTGGTGAAAGGATACAAACCTGATACATACCTTTTTGGCTACGTTTAGTTACATGGGTTTCTTTCACACTATGTAGTATTCTGAAGCTCCCTCTGACATACTTTAGGCATGTTGCAAGGAGGGACCAGTCCTTGGAGAGGGATACCATGCTTAGGAGTGTGGCAGAACAGCACAAGGGAAGAAGACGTGGATCAGATAGATTGACTCCATGGCTGGGGTATTGGGGGTAGGTGTGTTAGAGACAATAAGGTTGGTGCAGGATAAAGCAAGGTTCAGAGCTGTTGTACATAGGGTCCCTATGAGTCATAAGCAAATCGATTGCACGTAACAGAACAACAATCCATTGCTTAAAGTATCCTTGTTCCATTCAAATGACCATTTCTTGCTCTGTGGATGACCTCCTCAGTAGCAAAATGAAATTTTCTAGAATTTCTTTTTTTGGCAATATCTATAATTTTATA
>NW_006400015.1:3741489-3745568 GCF_000299155.1 Elephantulus edwardii
ATTGTGCTTATGTGTAACCTATACTTGGGACAGGGAGCAGTACTCAGAACAGAGCAAGGGAACACTGCATGCTCAAGATCAGAGAAAGAGTGCCTCAGAGACGCATCCTATCTCCATCAATCTATATGCAGAACAGATCATTTGGATGGCTGGACTTGATGAGAAGGAATATGACTTCAGGATTGGAGGAATATTCATCAAATCCTGTGTGCTGCAGATAACACAATCTTCCTTGCTAGAACTGATGAGGATATGGGGCTGCAGAAGGTGAAGGGATGAAGTCTTCAATGTGGATTGAAGGTCCGCATCAGGAAAACAAAGATTCTCATCATTGGGCCACTTGACGGCTTCATGATAGATGAGGAAGACATCGAGATTGATAACAACTTCAACTTGCTTGGTTCCACAATGAACACTCTTGACACTAGTAATCAGGAAATCAAAAGATGAATTATATTGGAAGAGTCTGTGGTCAAGGACCTCTCTAGAGTACTGAAGAGCAGCACGTCAGTCTAGAGACTAAGATGCACCTGTTACAAATCATAGTCTTCACAATTACTTGTTACACATTAGAGAGCTGGACAATGATTAAGGATGATAGAAGAAGAATCGATGCGTTTAAGTTGTGGTGCTAGAGAAGAGTGTAGAACATACCAGTAGACTGCCAGAAGAACAAGCAGGTCAGTCCAAGGGAGCGTGATACCAACCTGTTCCCCAGAGGCAAGGATTTTGAAGCTCCATTTCACATACTTTGTGCACGTGGCCAGGATGGACCAGTCCTTGGAGAAGAACATCAAGCTTGGAAGGGTGGAGGTACATGCAGCACAGAAGAGGAAGACCCAGGTTGAGATCGGTTGACTCAGTGCCTGGAGAAATTGGGTTAGGACTGCTGGAGATGACGAGATTGGCTCAAGATAGGGCAGGGTTCAGAGGTGTTATACTTAGGGTTTCTAAGAGGTACAGGGGAGTCAATGACTCTTAACAATAACACAGTACAAAGCCATTCCATAGCTAGTAAAAGAAAAAGATTTAAATGACCTCAACAACTGTATCTCTCCTTCCACACTCACTTCTGAAATTAACTTGAATTTCTAGGTATTTTTCTAATTATATACTATGGTAGTGCTGCATTGTCTTTAGTAAGGTTTTACTTGTTGTTACATGCTGTCAAGTCACCTGTGACTCTTCACGACCCTATGTACAACAGCCCTAAACCCTGCTTTATCCCGTGCCATTCTTATTGTCTCTGACAAACCCCGATTACTCCAGTCACTGAATCAATCCATCTTATTGAGGGTCTTCCTCTCTTGTGCTGTCCCTCCGCCATCCCAGCCATGACACTCTTCTCCAAGAACTGGTCCCTCCTTGCAACATGTCCAAAGTGTATCAGATGAAGCTTCAGAATCCTTGCCTCCAAGGAGCAGCCTGGCTTCACGCTCCACAACGAACCTGTATTTTCTCAACAATCCACGGTATACTCATACTCTTCTCCAACACCACAGCTCAAAGGCATCAATTCTGCTTTATTACCCCTAGTCATTGTACAGATTTCTGATGCATAGCAAGTGATTGCAAAGATAATGGCCCATATCAGGTGCACCTTAGTCTCAGACTAACATAGTTGTTATTCAGTACTTTGGAGAAGTCTTTGACAGCAAACTTTGCCAAAGCAATACATCTTTTCATTTCCTGGCTGCTGTTAATTGTAGGGTCAAGCAAACTGAAACCGTCAACAATCCCAATCTCTTCATCATCCATCATGATACTTAATAGGCCCAGGGGTGAGAATCTTTGTTTTTATTTTTTATGTTGAGCTTTAATCCATATTGAAGGCTACAGTCCTTGACCTTCGGCAGCAAGTGCTTCAGATCCTCCTCAGTTTCAGCAAGAAGGATTGTGCCATTTTTATAACACAGATTATTGATGAGTATTCCTCCAATCCTGATGCCACATGTCTCCTCATAGGGCCCAGCCTCCCAGATAATGTGCTCCGCAAATAGATTGAAAAGATACGGAGATAGGACACATCCCTGGCATACACCCTTCCCAATTTTGAACCATGCTGTGTTCCCTTGCTCTGTTCTAATGACTGAATCCTGGGCCAAGGATAGATTTCACATAAGCACAATCAAGTGTTCTGGAACTCCCATTCTTTTCAGAGTTGGTGACAGTTTGTTTGGGTCCACACAGTCAAATACCCTTGAATAGTCAATGAAATGCAGATTGATGTTCTTCTGGTACACCCTGTTTTCGGCCAAGATGCAGCTAACATTAGGTACAATATCCCTATCCTCTTCTAAACACAACCTGCACTTCTGGCAGTTCTCTGTTGATGTTTTGTTCCAGTCATTTTTGGATAATCTTCAACAGAATGTTGCTTGCATGTGATATTAATGATATTGTTTGATAATTTCCACACTGTTGGGTTACCTTTCTTTGAAATAGAAACAAATATAAATCTCTTACAGTAAGTTGGCCAGGTGGTTGTCCTCCAGATTTTTTGGCACAACTTGGTGAGCACATCTAGGGCAGCATCTGTTGAAATACATCATTTGGTATAAAATTAATTCCTGGGTCCTTGTTTTTTGCTAATTTTTTCAGAGCAGCTTGAGCATTTTTAAGGAACTGAACAGAAGATTTCAAAGGGCAGCGTAGGAAGACAAAATAAAATATTATAATAAAATAAGCAAAGAGCTAGAGGCAGAAAATCAAATGGGCCAAACTCAGTCAGCATTTATTAAGCTCAAGGAACTGAAGAACAAATTCAAGCCTTGAGTTGGAGTACTTAAGGGTGCTTTGGGCAGAATATGAAATTATCAAGGAAATATTGAAAGACGATGGAAAGAATATACAGAGTAATTGTATCAAAAGGAATTGGCAAACAGAAGAATTTCATGAAACAATGTATGAGCAAGAGCCTGTGGTGATGAAGGAGTAAGTTCAAGCTGCTCTGAAAGAATTGTCAAGATTTTACTTACATGTGATATTAATGATAAAGTCTACAATGTCCATGTTCTGTTGCATCACTTTAAAAAAAAACGCAGTTATATGTTCTTGTTTGTTAACTGGGTTATCTTCCAAATTTTTTTCATGCAGAGCAGTGAGTATTTTCAGCACAACATTTGCTTATTGAAACATTTATATTGGTATTAGTTCCCAATTACTCCAGTGCAGCTTGGACGTCTTCATTTAAAAACACCATATTGTTGTTGTTGTTGTTGTTGTTATATGCCATTAAGGTAACTATGACTCATAATAACCCTTTGAATAACGGCTCTGAACCCAGCCCTATTCTCAATATCTCTGATATACCTGAGCCATTGTTACATATCGTTACAAATCTGCTGTGAGAGACCTCTTTAGAGTGCCAAAGAGTAAAGATGTCACTCTCAAGATTAAGACATACCTGACTCAAGACATTTTAAAGATATTTGCAATCACCTCAAGTACACGTTAAAGTGGGACAGGATTTGGAAAGAAGACATTGTGAGACTGATATCATAGGATGGTGATATTGAAGAAGAATAAATGTTGAATGCAAAATGGACTGACAAAAGAAAAGCAAATTTCTCTTTTAGAAGTTGTTGTTCACCACAACAAGATAAGGGTAAACAATCCAATTGAAAAAAATGGGCACAGGCTATGAACAGAGACTTCACCAAAGAAGATGTTCAGGTGGCCAACAAGCACATGAAATGTTCAAAATACCTAGCTCTATGAGAGATGCAAATCAAAATAACTATGAGATATCATGTCACCCCAGTAAGAAAAGCATAATTTAACAGAACAGCAAGCAACAAATGCTGGCAAGGTTGTGGAGAAACTGGAACCCTTAATCACTGTTGGTGGGAGTATAAAATAGTGCAACCACTGTGGAAAGCGATGTGGCACTTTCTCAAAAAGTTGCAAATAGAGATACCATTTGATCCAGCAATTCCACTACTGGGAATATACCCTAAAGAGACCATAAATGGCACCCAAGTAGATATATGCATACCCATGTTTATTGTGGCTTTGTTTACAATAGCAAGGAGTTGGAAACAACCCAAATGCCCATCAACAAACGAATGGGTAGAGAA
>NW_006400015.1:3746033-3753793 GCF_000299155.1 Elephantulus edwardii
ATATTTTCAATGAATAAGTCATTGAAAATACAAAATTCAATCATTCTATTTCCAGCTTCATTTCTATCACCAAGCCCATGATTTCCAACTATTATTTCTTCTTCCTTGTTTCCCACTTTTGCATTCCACGCACCAATTTTCATTAATGCATCTTGATTGCATGTTTGGTCTTTTCAGACTGCAAGACTTGATAAAAATTCTCAATTTCTTACTCTTTTGTTCTAGATGTAGGAGTGTATTTTAATAATAATTATGTTAGTGGATCTTCCTTATGTGTGTATGGATATTATGCTATCACTCACCACATTGTATTTCAGGATAGAACTTGAAATTAACTTTTTGACTGTGAATGCAACACCACAGGAAGAGAAATACTTGTCTACTCTCTGTTCTAGCAATTGAAAAACTACATTCACATGTCTAATTAGGCCTACTCCTTAATATTGGTAAAAAGAGTCAATGGAACAACACTACATTAATGGAACTACATATATTGTCTTGGTTTTTTTTTTGTTACATTGGCAGAGTTGGATAACTGTGTCAACACTGTATATATATATATATATATATATAATCTTGTAAATCATAAAATATGATAAAGTAAAATATGATAAAAATACTAGACAACTTACAAAATAGTAAAGTGGTGTATTCCATTCTACAAATTGGTTACAGTTACTGTTGCTGTTGTTGTGACTAGGTGCCATGGAGTCGAACACTACCCATAGTGACTCTTTGAACAGCAGATCTGAACTCCATCCTGTTGCTGTTAGGTGCTGGCAAAAGACTCCAACTCACAGAAACTCAATGTACGACAGAATGAAATTTCACACACTCTTGTGCCTTTCTCAGAAGCTCTGCTGTGCCCAAGCCTCTTGTGCTGGTCACTTTGTCTATCCACCTCTGGGGGAGTCTCCATCCTCACTTGTCTTTTTCTTTTGAAAGCACAAAATCTTGATCCAGAGATTGACTCCCCATGATGACATGACCGAAGTATCACCATCCTTGTTCAAAGCAGTACTCTGGATGCAGCTCTTCCAGGACAGATTTGTTTGCTCTTTTGCCAATCCATGGTGTATTCAAACATTGACGAATTCGTTCATTTGTTATCATTCAAAAGTATCAATTCTACTTTGGTTTCTCTTATTTATTTTTCTTTTACTTGTCTCTGGAGCAACTGGCTTGGCTCAGGCATGCTGTATTCCTAAAAAGAAGTGACTTCCTTGCCCTTTTTTCTTTTTTTAGCATTTTACAGAGTTACTTCCATTTCTTCCTTCCCCTTTAACTTCTCTATGCTCTAGAACACTAGTGAGCTCTGACAGTGTAGTAGTGAGGAACGGTGCTGCCAAAACAAAGGTGCATGATTCAACTCCACCAGCTGTTCCTCGGATCGGAGATGGGCAATCTCCTCCTGTGCAATTTTCTGGCTGTGAATAGCCACTGGTGGGTGCTCTCAAACACACTTTATAGTTCACCACTCGATTGTCACTTTGTCATACTGAGATAACTTATGTGTTGCAGTGATTTTGAAAACTCCTAAATGCACATTTCGTGAATTATGGGATATTACTTTCAAGTTTTCAGAACATGTCAGCAACCCTCATAGGTATCCAGTAGGACAGAGCATTTGGCAGGCCTGCTTCTAAGGCCGTATGTTTCTATATGAGCAGACCTCCCCCAAAAACTCCATGGACGGGTTGTGGAGTTTGAATAGTTAACATTTTGGCTAGTCCAATGTGTGATCCACTGTATCACCGGAGCTCCATTAGTCAAATCTAAGGGACAGTGAAGGAGAGGAAGACCTTTATCCAGGTGGATTGACCAGTGCCTTAAGGAATGGTGCAAATGTGTCCCAGATTGTGAGGTTCGCAAAGGACAGGCTAGGATTCAGATCTATTGCTCTCAGGGTTGATGGGTGTCATACTTGAACTTGATGACACCTAACAACAGCACGCTGTTAATATTCCGTTTCCATGATGAGATGCCTCGAATACATGATGAACACATCGATTATAACGTCTTATGTGCAAATAGTTGATTCCCTCATGTCACAAAGTTAAAATGCTGTATATTCTTGAATTTGTCTTAGGAATCACATATGTGTGTGGTACATAAATTATCCTACATCTATATAAGCAGTTTACGTACATATGGGATACTTGGAACTTATTCTATATCTTTTTTAAAAATCTGCTTTTGCTATACTTTCTGCATTACTTTAATTTCACAATGGAGAGTGCTAACCCTCTACTATTAATGTGTTACTAAAACAGCAAAATGTCTAAATAAATCTCCAGCAACTTCCAGTGCCTTCAATAGCCTTTTTCTAGTTTCTGATTACTCTATGTGTGAAGTGTTCTGTAGTGTATCTCTAAGACTCTGCATTTTGCTATCAGTTATTTATGGGAATTAGCATGGAGAGATGGAACAGCAGGTCTGTGTGGGATGGTGGCAAATTGGAGTCTAAAAATGAGTGACATTTGCTGTAATGAGGCACAAACTTTTTAGACAGAGGGTGGTAGAAGCAGAGATAGAAAAGAACATATGATTATTTGATTTATTTAAAGAGTGTGAATGAAAAAAGAAATCACTCATATATGCTCAGGTAGAGGATCTCTTCTTTATTTTTATATAAATGTCCTGTCGTTCTGCAAAGACACAAATGAAACAACAAGAGAATGCAGTATATTTTAGGAAAATGCCACTGTCACTCTTTTATTTTCATTGTGTGTTCTCATTTCTATTGCACTCAATTCATCTCTGTCTTTCTTCCTCAAACCAGACCTCACATTAAGTCAATGCAAGCCTAGATGCTGTGTTTTACTTGAGAAACAAAGTCTAAGAAGATAAGTTTTATTTTGCCATATACCTGGGCACCTGGATGAGATATATTTGTTTCTTATAGGCAATTTGCCATAGAAATTAAGCTCTAATCATTTGAGAAATTACAGCCAAATGGCAGGTCTTTATAAATAACATGCCGTGGTAACTATGCTGGGATTAGCTAATTCATTTTGTGCAATATCTGAAAAAGGAAAGCTCCTCCTCTTAATTAGCTAATAACAGCAGACTCTCCAGTGGGTGGACAATAAAACTCTCAGGTTGATTACTTTGTGTGGTGTGCTTAATAGCTATAATAATGTAAGAATCCTTGCTGGGCTGAATTAGGGTTCCCTGATGACATGGTGCCTGACATGGTGGGATGATAGTCCATGGAAGAAAGATGGACAGTCTCCTTCAAAGGATTTATCCCCTTGCAAACCCTGTAGAGGGTCACCATGAGGCTGAATCCATTTGACTGCAATGTGTTCTCCCTAGTGAAAGGACTAAAAAAGGAATCTATCTGAGCATATCGTTTCCTTAAGTATATTCATAAGTAAGAAATAATATAAATCAGGTAAGTTGATGCTATTGTAAATTATCACTGCCCTAGAGTAAACACGTCTGAACCACAGAGATCTGCAGTAAATGGCTTGTCATTTTGGATTATATATGTAGTACCTAGATAATTATTATAAAAAGCAATAAAGAACAAGAATTTTATACACAAACTTCTGAGATAAGCAGTTGTGATCTTCTCACAGATGGAGATATTGAAGCTTAGTTTAACGATTTTAATTACTCACTTTTTTTTACACAAATAATTGTCAACTATTTAATCTTATGAGGATCTACAAACAACACAAATAGAGTCAGCAGCCAAGGAATTACAAGGTGTGTTGCATTGGGAAACTTTGCTGTCAAGAGCCTCTGTACAGTGCTAAAGGCCACAGCACTGTAAAGACTAAGGTGTACCTGAGTCATTGGTTTCTTATGAATCTGACTGTTGGACAATAAGTAAGGAACACCGAGAAAGAATTGAAGTCTTTAAACTTTGTTGGTGTTGGTGAAGAGTTTGGAGTATGTCATGGACTGTCAAAATAAGTTTGTCTTGGAGGAAGCAGGATGCCTTTTAGACACAAAGATGGTAAAAGTCCATGTCCCATACTTAACGCATGGGATCAGGAGGGGCCAGTCCATGGAGAAGACATAGTTTCAAACAACAGAGAGAGTAGAGAAGAGAGTTGAGGAGCGTGGCTATGACTCTGAGCAGACCAAGGCAAGAGACAAAAGAAACACTGGTCTCGTGCCACTTCAGAAACAAAGGAGGACAATAGGTTTCAGGAGAGAAGATGTCATCCAGAGAGACTTTCTCTCCCAGCGCCAGCACTTTCAGTGGCAGGGAAAAGGAGAGCCCAAAACTCCCCTGGAGAAAGGTTCCTTCCTTTGAAAGTCCCTGGTGCTTTGGCATCATCCCAGAGATCAAAGGGGTCAATAGAGTTTGGGAAAGGGAGCTACAAGCAGGACAGGCACCCACTTTGCCAGCTGGTACACTGAGGTTTTAGAGTGAGAGCTTCCTTCAAACCCTCCTGGATAGAAGCTGCTTTAGAGGAATACCTGGTCTTGTTCCATTCCTCAGACAAAGGTGGACAATACAGTTTGAGAGAGCGGATTAGCTAAAGTAAGGTGAGATTCCAGCAGGGCAGCACTGCAGACCAAAGAGAACCCGAAGGGTTTTAGGAAAGGCAAACTTTTCTAGAAAGGCCTTCCAGTATAGTGAGTTGCCTACCTCATAGATTGAACATTTTAAGCTGGCAACTAATCAATAACATCATAAAGATAAGAATTATCAACAATTTAAGCAGACACAATAGAAACAGCCTAAGACTTACCAAGGAGAGATTGGAACTCTTATTCACTGCCTGTGGGAATGTGAAATGGTACAACCACTATGGAAGGCAGTTGGACACTTTTTCAAAAAGTTGGAAATAGAAATCCGTTTGACCAAGCAATTCTAATGCTGGGTATATACCCTAAAGAAACGAGAGCCACAGATGTATGCACATCCATACTTATTGCTGCATTATTCGCAATAGCAAAGAGATGGAAGCATCCAAGTGGCCATCAATCAATATAGAATAGGAAAACTATGGTACATCCACACAGTGGAATAATAGGCAGCACTGAAAAAAATGAAAGTATAAAACATTACACAACACTGGGAACCTTGAGGACCTTATGCTAAGTGAAATATCTCAGTCACCAAAAGATAAATACTGCATAACTTTACTATTCTCAAATAGGACAGACATTGGGAGAGGTTGGACAGGAATTGGGGGAAGAGTAGATAGATAAAAAGAAACACTGCATTATAACAAAGGGGGGTGGGGGGAAGAACAGTTTGAAATGAATATTTAATGTGAAGTTAATAAAAAAGCTACAGAAGAAGATTCAGATGATGAAAGAAACAATGAAAACCATCAAGAAATAAATACTCCAGGGACAAGGAGCCAGAGGAAATAAATTGACAAGGAGAAACTTGGAAGAACTATGGAAGAATATGAAAGAAAATGCAAAAGAAAGAAAGAATTGAAAGTATAGATAAAGGGGTAAAATAAAATATCATCACAAGACCAAAAGGATACAGCCAACATATTACTGGATATAATAGAAATGCATGTCCCCCAATGACTGGCCTCTCCTGAAATCATGGCCAAGTTACATGAGAGGTTTCCCCACTTTTCCCTCTTATGAACACCCTGGGTGTGCTTCCTCCAGAACAAACATGGGTGTTCTTTTCACAGTCCTTGGGATGTCAGTACTCTTCTCCAACACCAAAAAGCAAAAAGCATTGCTTCTTCTTCGGCCATCTTTAGTCATCCAATGTGTAGACATTTTCAAAGTAATTGAAAATATCATGGTTTGGGTGAGACAAACCTTCATCTTTAAACTGACATTTTGGTTTGATCATTAGTATTTTGGAGATATCTCCAATGCCACAAGTCCTTTGATTTCCTAACTGTTGTTACTATAGTTATGGCTTGTGAATCCCAACAAAATGAAATAATTGACATCAATTGTTTCTCCTCTTACTTTGATGTTGCCTATTGGTCTAGTGGTGAGGATGCTTTTTCCTTGAGTCTCTCTCTCTCCTTATCTGCAGTAACTTAGATCTTGATCTTAAGAAATTTAGGTGTCATTTCTTTAAAGCATCCAAGTGTACAATGAGTTTCAAGTGGGGGGGGAGGAAAATGTTAGCAACATCTTTAACAGCTTTACTGTTGAGAAAACTAGTATGGGCTGAATGGTCAGCAAAGACGTCCTAAGGCGAGGAAATATGTACTTGACTTTGAATGATGAGCAGGGACCATACCGTCTGAGGTCTGAGGGTGTGTGTGGGAATGGGATCACCATGACGGGAATAAGAAGGCAAAGGGCCCATCAACAACCGAATAGATAGAGAAGCTGTGGTATATTCACACAATGGAATACTACGCTGCAGTAGAAAACAAGGAACTCATGCACTATTATTCAAAATGGGTGACCCTGGAGTCCATAATGCTGAATGGAATATCTCAGTCACAAAAGGACAGATGCTGCATGGTGCCACTGTTGTAGAATGGGACTGACATCAGGGTTGGAGTAAGACTGAGAAAAACTGGGTAAATTATGTATACTGCATTGAAACAGATGAGGGAGAGAACAATTTAAAAGCAATATATGATAGGATATTATGGTTATCACAAGAGTCCAGAATTATGGTTGCATAGTGGAGTGTACTCAGGGCGGTGGGATGTGGAGTATGGGGGGATTGTATACCAATGACAGAATTTTTCTTTTACTTTTCAAAGAGAGGAGTGAACTGGGTGGGGGGAGGGCTGGGCAGGGAGAAAAGTGCAACAATGAATGAATAGAAATCGAAATTCTCTGTAAATGTTCATTAAAATTAATAAAATAAAATTTTTTTAAAAGAAAAGGCAAGTTATTTAAGTGACTTACTGAAGCTGAGTAAATTTGTAAAGACAAATTGTCACAGTAAAGAAATAGATTTGTGTTATCAGATGACACAAAATATTAAATACTTAAGTGCCAGCTAAAAGGTTGACAATTACAACTCATCTGGGTATCTAGGAAGAAAGTCTTGGCAATCTCTGTCTTGTCAATCCTATGGATTGCAGTTCTATTCTATTTACACACGGTTGTCATGAATTGAAGTGGGTTCTGCAGCAATTACTGATACAGAAAAGCATATAAAGGATCTTATTTATCTCAAAAAATGTTACCAGTTCAAATACATTGGGAGCACAGTACCTATTAACACAACTAGAAGCCACAGTCCAAACATAAAAGAGAAGGAACAAGTTTTACCGCAAAAAAAATGTTGTTATGTGCCATCGAATCACCCTCGACTCATAGCGACCCTATGTACAACAGCCCTAAACCCTCTTCTATCCTGTGCCAATCTTATTATTGTCTCTGACACACCCACCCCCATTACCCCAGTCACTGAATCAATCCATCTCATCAAGGGTCTTCCTCTCTTTCACAGTCCCTCTACTCTCCCAAGCATGATGTCCTTCTCCAAGGACTGATCCCTCCTTGCACCATGTCCAAATATGTCAGATGAAGCTTCAGAATCCTTGCCTCCAAGGAGCAGCCTGCCTTCACCCACTACAGGACGAACTTGTTTGTTCTCCTGGCAGTCCTTGGTATATTCCATTCTCCAGTACCACAGCTAAAAGGCATCAATTCTTCTTCAGTCATCCCTAGTCATTGTCCAGCTTTCTGATGCATAGTAAGTACTTGCAAAGATCATGGACTGAATCATTGCTATTCAGTACTTTGGAGAGGTCTCTGACAACAGACTTCCTGAATACGATTCATATTTTAATTTCCTGGCTGCTGGTACCAAGAGTGTTGATTGTGGAGCCAAGCAAACT